>NC_141155.1:98576737-98879237 GCF_053477565.2 Lygodium microphyllum
AAAAATAAGCTAAACTTGTCCAAACATCTATTATTTTTAAACCATCCATACTATGGATAGTGACATTAATGACTAATATGGCATTGACTCTCTAGATCAATAAAAAAACTGAATGATGATGCACTCTAGAGTTTTTCACACTGTGTCTATATAGTGGCATGACATCCACCACCTCTAAATCTACACATCCTCTAGTATGTGTCAAATTCCTAATTGTCACCAGATTCTAAGTCCTTCTCATCCTTTGTAACCATATCCTTTGCTTCTTCATCTTCCATATCTTCTTGGCTAGCCCTTGTATCATGGCCAGTATTTTCTTCCAATTTTGGCAACTCATAGGTAGTAGATTCTCGCTTCTTGAATAATTTTATTTTTTTTCTTGCTGTTGGAAGTTTTATGAATGTCCCATCCAGCTCCTTTAATGCATAAGTAGCATTATCAAACACATGTCTTACCACATAGGGTCCGAACCATCGTTTGGAGACTTTACACACGGCACTATACTGGTTGTCTAAACTACTGTCATGAAACACTATCCAATCCCCATCTTGTATGGTTCTTGGCCTCAATCTATGTCTTTTATCAAACCGTTTCTTGCTCTGTATCCTTGCTACCCTTAACTTTGGAACTGCTACCTCTATGTCTTTTGACTTTCTTTCTAGCTATCTAATACGTAAGGCCAACAACTCCTCTCATTTCAACTCCTCTTCCCAAGGTAGCACACTTTATGTGACTATCATCCCTTCTATTAGCATGATAGATTTTTGACCATACATCACTTCAGCAAGCATATATTGTGTAACCGTACTAAGAGTTGTTCTATCAACCTTCAAAGCATAAGGAAGCAATCATGGCCACTCTTTTACCTTCTCTCCACATGCTTTTGCCAATGCCTCCACAATAGGTGGGTGACCTCTTTCACTTTTTCCATTTCCTTTAGGGTTATAAGCTGAAGTTAAAGAAAGCTTTATCCCCAGCTATGCAAAGAAATTATGGGCTTCATCTGTATCCAATTCACCCCTATCTACTGTAATTTTTTCCACACAACCATACCGACAAAAGATCTCTTCTAAGAGAAAAGTACACATTGCATTTGTTGTATTAGTATATAGAGCTCTCCCTTCCACTTGATTAGTCAAGTCTTCATGGGAAAGTACAAGATATCTCATTTTCTAAAGACATGTAGGCATCGTGACTAAATCCACCACCCACTTAAAATGAAGAGACAAGGGATATGTGGGCTACAATCCATCTTGATGTCTCATAGATGAATACATTTGACATGTTGTGCATGTCTCCACAAAGTGAGCAACATCCTTATACATGCCCTGCCACCAATATCTTTCTTTGATCTTTGCAAAAGTATCCCAAACACCTCTATGGCTAGCCCATAAGCTTTCATGAAATTCTTGCATAACGTTTACTTGTGAAGCTCTGTCTCCCAGAACTTGCAATGGCATATCTTGTTTCTTCTTAGCATGTTTCCACAAGTATCCATATTTTAAGAAAAATCCATAGGCTTTCCTCTTAATCTTCTTAAACTCCTCATCTGACCACTCGTCTCTCTTTGTTGATGTACTGAGGTATTGAGAAATTCTTAGCCACTCTTTTGTATATTTGTCTTCTAGAAACACTTCTACACAAGATACATAACATCTAAAGTGTCTTCTCTTTGTTGTCCAAGATTCTATTAGTGTATAGCAGCTCCTTGCATTGCTCAATTCACTCTTACAACATCATTTTCAGTTGCAAGAAAATTATCTTCTTCCTTCTCATCCATCATTCCATCTTCATTCTCATAGCATGCCCGATATAAGATGTCTACCATTGGGTTATCTCTTCCTGCAATGTGCTGAATATTTAGGGTTCAAAGATTTGATGCATGCAATCCATCGGAGCATAGCAATGTTTGGGGTAGCACAACTAGTAATCATACCCAATACTAGCAAACAATCAGTCTCAATGACTACACAAGCACCCATAAAATACTCCTTATCACATTTAAGGGTTGTCATCACAATTCCCCATAATTCTCTTTTTATGTGTGGATACCTTCTCTATCGTTCAGTTAATACCTTAGCACCAAAGCAAATTGCATATCTTTGCCCTTTCTCATTATCTTTCCCAATTGCTCATCCAATCTCGATTGGACTCATATCAATAATAATAATGATAGGCTTGCCATGTGAATAATCAACGTTTCTCAATGTAGGAGTAGATTTCAAGTGCCACTTCAATTTCTTCATTGCTTTCTGTGAAAACATGGATCTGGGACATGGCTATGACAGAAGCTATGGAGGTTGAAAGAGGAAGAATGAACTCATAAAGGCATTGACACTGGCAAGAAAAATTGTCAAACAAGTGAATTAGGTTCCAAGATTGAGACTTGGACTCATAAACTCAATCTTGTGTGTGGACAATGACACATACACTTTACTAGAAAGAAAAGAGTCCTATCATTGCTGTTGAAAAGAGAGCAACTTCTCCTAATGTGCATATGGGATTCTAGTCGTGAGCTCTCATTCTTCCTTACAAAGAGACTGAAGTAGGTGTGATTGCAAACATCTCAACACCCCTCCTCAATCACAACCAGAAGTACAAAGCATATAGAGGCTTTAGTGAAAGCAACACCTGCAAAGCGTGGGTACACCATAAACATGGCAAAACATCTTAGGCTATCGCAGAAAAGGCTAAGTGTGGATACCATAAACATGATGGACATCCAAAGGCTGTATAACAGAGGCCTCACAAAGTGTACAAAGGTTGTAGTACAAGGCTACATGAGAAGTTTACAAGTTTATGTCCGAAGCATTGGGGATAGGAAACACAAAGGTAAAAGATTCTATCCAAATAGAAGGACTGATAAGGTTTTTCCTTCTCCTAGTGGGTCTTCTTCTTCTTCTTCTTCTTCTTCTTCTTCTTTTGCTCCATGTTCTTCTTCTTCTTTAACAGCAACTAGGTAGGCCTTTTGGGACCTCATTCTGGCATGGCAGAACTTCTCGGTGTGTTATCCGGTCCTTTTGCAGAAGTCACAAAAAAGCTGATCCTTCTTGTCTTTGTACCTGTTGCCAACATATAATGCTTGTTCATCTCTAGAGGTGCTTGGTTCTTCCTTAGTTTTTAGCTTCTTTTCCTCCTCTAGCAGTGATGCTTGGATATCAACAAGCTGAGGGTTTGGCATATTGATTAGAGTTGTTGATACATTATTATATTCAAGAGGCAAACTTTTAAGTAGAACACCAATGCAAACATCTTCTTCCATTTCAATATTGATTCCTACAAGTTGGGTTAGAAGTCCTTCCATGTGATTCAGAGGTGTGGCAAGTGATGTGCTGGACTTTATTTCAAGACTGAAAAATGTTAAGATAAAGTTGTGTACAAGGATAAAAGTTGGATGAGATAAGGACAAGTCAATATGTGGACAAAAGGTTCTCATAGATATCCACTTTGTAAATATCTCATATATTTAGAGATAAGAATCACCTACCTACTTTAATGTACCTTGTATATATACAACCACTAGCAATGAAATGCCTAATTGCTGCTCACTACCTTTTCTATATTGTCTCTATCTCTATCTCTTATTGTGCACATTATCCTCTTATCTTCAAGTTCTTGGCTTTCACTACATGGTATCAGAGCACCAGGTCCTATCCTTCTAGCTCGTCATACTCTCCTCAAATTCACAAACTACTCGTCCTCCTTTACTCCGATTCTTCCAATGGCTCTTGTCAATGCTACTACCTCCTACAATTGACACATCAAGATCGACAAACTCAATGGAAGCAACTATAAAGTGTGGAAGCTAAGGAAGATTGGATGCAAAGAGATGCAGCTGTGAGAATGGAAATACTTGTCCATTGTGGAGATCAACAAGTACAACTAGTAAGAACAATACCCACTGCAAAAGGTATTAGGGAATTCTTCAATAATACATATGAACACACAGATATTGTTTATCAAATGACCATGTTGAGAAAACTATCTATTGCCACTATGCATGAAGAACAATCTGCCACTAAGTTCTTAGAACAATGGCAATCTTTACTAGACGAAACCATAATATCTGGTTTGGTCATATCAAAAGAATTGCAAGCCATGTTTCTACTCTCTTATTTGCCTCTATCTTGGAGAGCCTTTATTACTACTCAAACTTCCACTAATAAACTCAAGCTTCAGCCAACTGATTAATAGAATCAAGCAAGAGCAAGTCATGAGAGATACCCTTTCTACTTCTTCAAATCAAGAATCCAAGGCTCTAGCTATAACTACTTACAACCCAAAACATTTTCACAAAAGAGCTCAACATTTTCAACAAAAGCCTAAGTTTTCTTATCGGTCTAACTTCAAAGGCATTCTTGGTAATCCACAACATAAGCCCAAGTCTTCTCAATCCCTATCCTTAACAAGAAACCCTCATTATCATCTCATATATAATGCTTGCAAAAGACAAGGTCATATTGAAAAGGCTTGTCGTCAAAAAAATAGATTCAACAAATATCAATCAAAAGGTTAGGCTCACTTTGTTAGCATCGGCAATTATGACATAGAAGAGGAACCAGAAAAAATCATCAGCCTAGCACTAGTGTTTGGGCACCTCCATCAAACTCCAAAGAAGAATATACATGGTTTCTAGATTCTGGAGCATCATATGACTTTTCATAAGGAATGGCTAGTTGACTTCAAAGAGATCTCTACTCCACTCCGTGTTGCCATGAGGGACAACAGCATTCAACAAGCTCAAGGGTTCGGTGCAATTCAAGTGGAGCTTCCCTCCAATCACATCATCAAGGTACATAGAGTCTATTATGTTCCCAATCTCAAGAAAAATCTATTAAGTATCAGTGAGCTCACTTCTCAATCCTCTCTCACTGCTCACTTCTATAAAGACCACGGCATCTTAAAGCTACTCTCACCTTCTCTCAAACTTACCTGCCCCAAAGAAGGTCAGCTTTATACACTTGGGTATTCACTACTACAACCTTCTTCAAATGCTTAAGTCAACTCCACTTCACTCACAAATCTACCACAAAACACCCTCCTATGGTACTTTAGGCTTGGTCATGCCTCTCAGAATGTTCTCCAACAACTTATTAACAAGAAACTTGTCTATGGCATTCCCCCTCTCTCTCAACTTCCATTTTATCAAGTTTGTGCTCTCAGTAAAGCCACAAATCTTCCTTATCCCAAATCTTACTCCATTACGACTCAACCACTTCAATTACTACACTCAGACATTTGTGGTCCAATAAATCATGTTTCTCTCATTGGAGAAAAATACTTTTTGGTGCTTATTGATGATTATTCAAGATATACTGTTGTATATTTTCTCACGAGGAAGTCACAAGTCTTCTCCAAGCTCCAAGAATATAAGCAGTTGCAAATAAGCGCGAGTTACGACTCAAAGCTCTTCGTACAGACAATGGAGGAGAATATACTTCAAATGAATTCAAAAATTATTGCAAGGCCTTTGGCATTCAACATGAGCTTACCATACCACATCACCCACAGCAAAATGGAGTTGCCAAAAGAAAGAATCGTACACTACTCAATGCTGCAAGAGCTATGCTATCACAAGCTCATCTCGAAAAAGACTACTGGGAGGAAGCAATTGCTACTGCAACATATCTTCAAAATAGGCTGTATTCCAACCCCCTACAAAATAATACTCCTTACGAGTTATGGTTTGGTCATCCTCTTGACTTATCACATCTCAAAGTTTTTGGATGCACTGCATTTCTTGTCGATCAAAATCACAAATCCAAGTTTTCTCCTAGAGCCACACAACTGATTTTTATAGGATATGGAGAGCCACATGGTCACAAGGCCTATCGCTTCTATGATCCAACTGATAAAGTCTTTATTTATGGCTGAAGTGCCATCTTTTATGAAGATAATTTTCTTCCGTTCAACATCACAACATGTCCATCTCTCACACTTTTTCCCATCAAAGAATCCTTGAGATTAGATATACCTCATAAAAATCCTTCGACAGAATCCTCTCCATCCAATTCAAGCCACTCTAGCTCTTCACCCTTTTCGTTAACCTTATCTTCTTATAAAAGTTCTCATTCCCTTCAAACATGTGAAAAATCCTTATCTCCAAAGGATTCAAACCTTAAAGATAAAGCCTTATCACATCTTTGAGGAGAGATTAAAGCTCCAGTTCGTCGACTAGCGCCAATTATGGCTGCAATCAATCACGATGGCACGAAAAAGACACCAGCTACTCTCTCAAATGGCGCTGACTGCCATCGGTCAGCAACTTGCCCATTGACACATCACGTAGGCTTGGACTCTTCACTCAATCCAAACATGCCAGCAGATCCAATCCTTCAGCAACAGGTGACTACATTACGACAGCATTTGGTGCAGCATGGCGACTTAACAACTCCCTCTACAAGCCAAAAACTTGCCGTCGTTGGCAAAATCAAATCTCAAGCTTCACTTGAAACTCATACTCTTAATTGTCCACAGTTTGGAAGTTCCCAAGAACATCTATATAAAGATCAAGTTTCCATTTAACAAGCTTCATTTCCTCATGTACACTTGCCTCCTCTCCATGCCTCCATTCCCAACTTAGCTCCATCCACTGATGAACAAAAACCTCGAAGGTCTGCCCGCATAGCCGCAATGTCTTCAACATCTAGCAATATTTCTCCTATGTCTCTCATTGTTACGACTCTACGGCCTCCATCTCCAACTTCTCCATCAATGCCAATTACTCTATTCAGTATATCCGACTTTGACACTGAAGAGGTACAATCACAATCAACTCTATGCTTCAAAAACTTACATGATTTTCACCTTCAAGCCAACATTGCTCTTGGCCAAGATCGAGATTCACCTCCAATCACTATTCCTAAAGCTCCAATTTGTCCTACTGTTACTCAAGCCCTTCAAAGTACTGAAGCCTCTCAATGGCAAGCTGCAATGCTTGAAGAATACAAAGCTCTACTTCACAATAACACTTGGAAATTGGTACCCCTTCCTCCTGGAGAATCTGCAATAATCTGCAAATGGGTACTTCACAAAAATCTCAAACCGGATGGCTCCATCGACAAGTACAAAGCTCGACTTGTGGCTTGTGGTTTAGAAGAAATTGAAGGCCTCCATTACAAAAGTACATTCTTTCCTATACTTTCTTTATCCTCTGTATGGGTATTACTCTCCATGGCAGCTCATTTTAAGTTAATTCTTCACCACATTGATGTCAAGACTGCTTTCATGCATGGTCACTTAGAGGAAAAAATCTATATGTCTCAACCACCAAACTTTGTTGATCCCAAGTTTCCTACACACGTTTGCCTACTACATAAATCTCTTTATGGCCTAAAACAGGCACCAAGGCAATGGTACACTCGTATTCATTCTCACTTACTATACGATGGGTATTACTCTCCATGGCAGCTCATTTTAAATCAATTCTTCACCACATTGATGTCAAGACTGCTTTAATGCATGGTCACTTAGAAGAAAAAATCTATATGTCTCAACCACCAAACTTTGTTGATCCCAAGTTTCCTACACATGTTTGCCTACTGCATAAATCTCTTTATGGCCTAAAACAGGCACCAAGGCAATGGTACACTCGTATTCATTCTCACTTACTACATGATGGCTTTCGGAGACTAGAAATAGATCACAACATTTATACTCTTCTTCAAGGCAACATTGTCATTATCTTAGGTCTCTATGTTGATGACATTCCTATTCTTGCTAACACTCCTCATGCAATGTCCAAAGCCAAATCTATCATATCTTCACAGTTTGATATAATAGACTATGGTCCTATGCATTACATGTCTTGGCATTGAAATTGAACAGTCAACCACATCCATCAAAATGCATCAACATATTTACATTATGTCTATTCTCTCCCATTATTCCATGCTAAAATGTAATCCCATGGTCACTCCACTTGCCCAAAATCTACAATTGAATCCATCCTCCTCCCATTCTCTTTCAACTGATCAGGCTCGTGAAATGGAGACCATTCCTTACATGGAGGCACTTGGATATCTTTGATATCTAATTACTTGTACCTGTCCAGATTTATCTTATGCAGGACACATTCTCTCCAAGGCCATGCACCAACCCACTTATGAAAATTGGAAGCAGCTCAAATGGGTCTTGCAATATCTAAAAGTAACATCAAATGTGGGAATTTATTTTACAAAAGACATCAATGATTTTCTCTTCCGAGCTTATTCCGATGCAGATTGGGGTGGTGATCTTGCTACCCAAAAATCTCTCATTGGTTTTATCATTACTTTAGCAGGAGGTTCCATATCTTGGAGTACCGAATAGCAACACTCTGTTGCACTTTCTACTATTGAAGCCGAATATGTGGCATGCAGCATGGTAGCCCAGGATATAATATATTTGAAGAAACTCTTGGAAGACATTAGTTTTGGGTATCAGCCTCAGCAAATTCCAATCTTCATCGACAATAAAGCATCGATTTATGTCATTCAAGGACCAAAATTAAGCATTAAAATCCACCATATTGATATGAGATATCATTTTGTACGTGAATTAGTTGAAAGTTCTCATATCATCCTTCAATATGTACCATCATATGACAATGCTGCTGATTTCCTCACCGACTCAGTTCCTCACTTGAAGCACAAAATTTCCATGCAAATACTTTGCATGATCTGATCGGGAGGGGAAAACGTTTAGCTAAATTGATAAATTAAATGTAATCTTTTTTTATTTCTCTACAGATACCTATGGAATCCTTTTGAGGGGGGATGTTAAGATAAAGTTGTGAATAAGGATAAAAGTTGGATAAGATAAGGACAAGTCAATATGTGGACAAAAGTATCTCATAGATATCCACTCTATAAATATCACAAATATTTAGAGATAAGGCTTACCTATCTCATTTAATGTACCTTGTATATATAAAACCACTAGCAATGAAATGCCTAACTGTAGTTCACTACCTTTTCTATATTGTCTCTATCTCTATCTCTATCTCTTATTGTGCACATTATCCTCTTATCTTCAAGTTCTTGGTTTTCACTACAAAAAATTCAATGAAGACATCATACTTTGATGACTTAGACTGTGCACCAAACAAGGTGTCAAGTCTCTTCCATGTATCCTATGAAGTATCACAGTTATCCACATGGTGGATATAGATGACATCTAGCTCCATTTTGATAATGGTTTGAGCCTTATCATCATTCTTTTGCCAAGTGATTGAAAGGTCTGCATCATGAGGCTTCTTTCCTTTTCCAGTGGTAATGGCCCAGAGGCCCTTCTTCATCAGGATGAGCTGGTAGGTGTGAAACTTGACTCCTTTGAAGCGAGCATTTGGAGAGTCTTTGCCGATGTTAGATGGCTGGAGTAGCAGCAAATCAACACCAAAATTCTCAGATTTTGACCAGCACAAGAGATAATATTGAGTGTGCTAACAAGCACAAGTGCCAAAAAGCACTAAGTGATTAGTATCAAGATATACTTGTGGAGCCAAATGCTTGGTAAATGCTCAATAGGTCTTCTATTCGCCTCCTTGATTTTCTTGTTGAAATGCTTGCTGGAAACTCAAAGTGGTAGAACCTTGAGTAGGGTAAGAAGAATGAGAAGGATGAGATGTAAGAGGTTTGATTTCTTCAAGACTTCAAAGGATCTTCAAGCACTTCCCCTCCTCAATGATTTGATGGCCCAAAGTTTGTTGCGACCTTTGTTTTGAAGCAAATCCGAGTGACAAGATGTTAGTTTTGCCCAATGGGAGTGAAAGAAGAAGTGGAAAATGAGCTTATGATAGAGTGACTATGGTAGACTGCTTCTAGGGTTTCAGACCCATCTGCATTTTTGTTTGTAGCGAGTCGCAAGAGAAGGCATTTTCCGCAAAACTTAGTGGCCAAGGAGCTCAATTCATGGGCTAAAATTGCCCTACGCTCAGTCGCGAGATTGTCCCCCGTAGCTCCATTGCTAGCTGTACGACTAGACAGAGCGCAGATTTGTGATGCGATGGAGAATGTTGCCAATGCTGAACCAAAACAGCACCAATGTCGAGATGTGGCATAACAAGATGTTGCGCCTTGAGCAAAAAAACACATTCAGAGAAGAAAGTGTGATGTATTATGGCCTCTAGAGTGAGAACATGAGGCTCTAAGCAAGGTAGGTTTTGTAGGCTATGGCTGCCATGGAAGGTCAAGTAGAGATAGCGATGGAGATGAAGTTAGATACTCACGCTAAGCTTTGACTGAGTTGGAGAGGGACTAAGAAAATAGAGAAGGAGCTATGCCTTTCCCAACTGGGCTCTGATACCATGTGAAAACATGGATCAAGGACATGGCTATGACAGAAGCTATGGAGGTTGAAAGAGGAAGAATGAACTCATGAAGACATTGACACTGACAAGACAAATTGTCACACAAGTGAATGAGGTTCCAAGATTGAGACTTGAACTCATAAACACAATCTTGTGTGTGGACAATGACATAGACACTTTATTGGAAAGAAAAGAGTAATATTATTGCTATTGAAAAGAGAGCAAGTACAATGCTTTATAGGAAATTGGATGGTAGCACTTCTCCTACTGTGCACATGGGATTCTAGTCCTGAGCCCTTACTACTCCTTACAAAGAAACTAAAGTAGGTGTGATTGCAAACATCTCAAAATTTTCTAATATTTCCTTTCCTAATGAAATCTTTGACCTTTCCTCAAGAGTTGATGTAGAGCATCAACTACATGTGCAAAGTGAGGGATCCATATCAAATAGAACACACATCCCCCCAAGGATCTATGCACCTTAGATACATTCGTGCACACATCTTGCATTCTATCAATCCCATCTATTTTTGCTGGTGATGTTCTTCGCCCATACGACCCACATATATGCCCAACAATCAAAACCTCTTCAACTCCAAAGACTGAATTTTGTCCAAAAAGAGTTAAATGCACCTCTTCTAGACGCATCAAAATCCTTTCACAATCAACAATATGGTCTGCAACAAACTATCTGCACCCATGAGCATCCATCTCTTCATTGTTTTCATCCATTGCACACCCTTTGATCGGAACATCGTCCAAGAAGGGCATTTTCAATTGTGGTATAGAATCCCTGAGTACCCTATTCATATCATTTGTCATTTGTGCCATTGAGTTTGTTGCACCCTGTGGTGGGAGAGTACTAACCCCAAGGGAGTCTTCATGGTTGTGATATCCCTGCTCTCAACTACAAGCTAAAATTGATCATGCCCTGAGCAAAGATCACCCAAAGAATAGATTGCTCTACCTCCTGCAAAAGCCTCTATAAATTCATTAACCATAGGACTTTCACCTGCATTTCTTATGGTCACTTTATTGACTAGCTACATGTCTTGAATAAATCTCAAAGCCCCATTCTTTTTGGGCACAATAAACCAATGATTTGAGTATGGGGTTGAAGAGGGCTCGAATATCTTCATGCAAATCTTTTCATTTAGCAAATCCATTAGCTTTGGCAAGTAAGCTTTAGGCACTATAATAGGCTTAAGTTCCATGGTACATGTGGCATAGTAAATATTACTATAGGAGAGACAACATTCGGATCCAAACAATCTATTTTAATTGGCTAAAATGAAAATGCTTTTCCATGCCTAGCCAACATATGCATAAACTAGTCTCTTTCAGCAGCAAGTAAAAGAAATCATTTTGCACCAATTTTCAATTCCTGTAATGCTTCATATGTAAATTGATGACCTATATCTTTAGGATCCCGTAAGCTTGCTGCCTTGATGCTTTTTCATATAGATTCTCACTTTCTGGTGGAAGCGACAAAGCAACTGGTTTCACTTTTTTGTGAACTATCTTATACTTTGTCTCTACAACTACTTCAGCCCATTGTAATCCTTCCTACTGAGCAAACAATACTATAACATTGTACATGTCCAAAGAACATACTGACATCACTCTATTTTCAGCCTCATTTTTGCATGTATAATTTCTGAAATTTCAGCCATAGTGTCATTAATATTCAGCCCATAAAAGATGCCTGAAATGCCTTCATTTTCAGCTAACAACCCCAGTGCTCTCAGTTCCTTAGTAGCCTGTTTCATAGATATGCAACTAGCCTTGGACATAGCTTCCATAGGCTTAAACTAACATGAACTATTTGTTGTAAATTGAGAATAACTAAGTAAATACATGCTTCATTCCATCAAGAGGCAAGTACATCCTTTGAAAAACACTATTGTAGTCCCACATTACAACAGTGCTTAATAAAAATCCTGGTTTTTTAACTCCCTTGCATGTGGAGGCAAAGGAGACTCTTGAAGCATATTACAATTCCTAGGATGATTAAAAAAAATGGTAAGAAATTGGACTACTTTCCTCCCATCCTTGCTTCTGACTCTTGTATAAGGAGAACCATCATCAAGCACTTTTGTTTCCATACATACTCCTATAATATAGGGCTGTCCCAAAATCATTGCATATGAGAAATTATCTTGCACAAAGAATTGTTGCTCTTCTTATACATCACCAATCGTCACTTTTACATTAGGAAATGAACCATAGAGCTCCGCCGTAGAATTATTTGCAACCCTCATATGCCAACCATGATCAGTGCCCACAAGCCATGCACCATTCTCATAAAATCCACACTCAATTACATTAATCTCAAATCCATGGTCAAACAAAGCAACACAAGGAGTTTTACACTCCCCTATTTTCACTACTATTTCAATGGTAACCCCGGCCAAGTGATTTCTTTGTGTAATGACTTTGAGGAATAAATCATGGAGTCTCTTCCCATATTTTTGCATCTATCTTACTCCACCATGCATATTGCTAAAAAGACAATGCATTTTCAACCACTTTCTTTTCTTTTCAACATGCTGTCCACTGATTAGCAACATCCTGCATAGATAAACCAACACTTACATCATGCTCATATTCAAGCTGAATACCCAAAAAACTAGTTTCCTCTTCAAATTGTAGCAATGCACTAGTGGTATCACCAAGAAAATGACGCTTCCTCTTAATTATGTCAATGATCTCGTCATGAAATTCCTACTTTTCAAGGTGAATTCCACCCAACTGTTTAAAATCTATTCTTCAAGAACCTTCTTAAGATCTTTGGATGTCTCAATATCTGACTGCAACTTATATCCTAACTGCTTGCCCTTTTGTTTGCTATCCTTTTTTTGCTCATGACCTCTTCCATAACATGCTCGAGAGGTGGCTGATTTGTAGCTTTAGGATGATCCACACTTCTTCTTATCACTCTCTTGGATGTCCATGCACTATCTTTATCTCTCTTTTGTTTCTCTTCTACAAGTACATCCATGTTTTGCACCTTTGCTAAATATTCATACACTGAATATGCATCTACTGGTGATTCCCAACCAGTTATGTCACGAATGTCTTGCCTCGCATGAGACATTTCATTATCAGTAACTTTCCTCTTTTCAAATGCATGCAAATTATGTGCCCATATTGTAGCCTTCGGACCACCAACCATCACTTGGCCAAGCATTCTATCCAACTATAGACCAAAAGTAGAAACATGTATAGCCGCATAAGCATTTCAGATAGCCAAGTCTTTCAACAACTTTTGCATACCTCCCTTTCCAAAATTCAAAGGAAGAGGCAATCCCATTTCTTGTGCATGGATCTTGCCATCTTTCCAAAAGATGGGCTATCATGCGAAGGCCTCTTTATTGACAACCAACCCTCAATTTTAGTTCACTCAGTGCATATGTGTTGCTCTTTTCCATACACTGTGCACAATCAAGCTTTTAGCTTTTCCAAGTGCACTTCAAGTGCTGAAAACAACGTCAATGCGAACATCGGATAATAAGTGTAGCTTCCACACTACAGTCTAAGTTCTTGCTCGAATAGGGCTTTACATTCAGTCACTGGCCACTTTATCTAGTCTGTAGGGTTTATCCTATGTTGTTCATCTTGATCATGGTCAAATGTGGGTCTGGGGTCCATCTCATGGCTCTAATAGGGACTAAAAGCTAATGTGACTGTCAACGATCGTGTCTAGTTGTTCAACTGTGATTTCTAGGGTCAATTTTGTCTGTAAGGCTTTCAGAGCATTCCCCATGTGCAGGAGGTGTTTTTCCTCGCTCAAGATACGCTAGATTTGTCAGTCTCTCCTATCAAGCTTTTGGTCTGATTTGACAGTGTCCAATTTTGCAGTGTCGGATTCTAAGAATCAGACATCCTATTGTTAATTATCCGCCAATTTCAAAGTATCCGATTCTAGCATATATGAGTGCCAAGCATCCTATTTTGACAAGGTCCAATTTTTGTCTGTCTGAGTGGCTAGATGATGGTTGAGTGTTTGAGTCCGATTGTAGTGAGTCTAATCGTCCCAATCGGATGGGGTGAATGTTTGATCAGATAGGCGGTGGATAATCCAATTTTCAAGATTAGGTGAATAAAATTTAATCAGACGATTCAAGTTAGTCCAAATGTCTGAAGTCCATGAATTGGACATTTGAGTGTTTGATTCTCGGAATTAGACACCTATGGACTGTGTTTGATTCCGCCGGCACCATGCAAATAGAGACAACAAAAATTCGAATCATGGTCATGATTTTGGCCATGGCCTCAAGCAAGGAGCTCCAGAATGCAAGAGTGTATACATAGTGAGGGTTCTATATACTTGATACGCACGAAAAACTCCTATGGTAGCTGATCAATTCATCCTATGCTCCAAGTCTCTCTCAAGCTCTCTCTCTCTCTCTCTCTCTCTCTACTACACAAACGGAAAATGAGCCTTCCACCTCCTTCCTTGGGTCTTAAGCCCTTGTCCTAATGTCCAAGTGCTGTCTCGTTAGTGCTCAACCCTTTTCAATGGAGTGCAAGCCCATTTTTCCCTTGATTTTGCCCTGTTTTGGCTTGTTTTACAACAAAGACCCTAAAGATTTTTGCTTCCATTTCTTCCTCCTATCCTACTCTAAATGCAATAAGAATCAAAACATGAATACTGATATGAATCCTCCTATAGGTCTTCTCATCAAAAACCCTAAATACTTACTTATTTTGAAGCTTAAAAGCCCAAATATCCTACCTATCTCAAGCACCAATTTGGGGATGCAACCCTACTCTGACTCTCGATTTGAGGTGCCCAAGTACTCAACCTTGAATCCATTTGTCCCAGCAATAGAACCAAAATGTAGTGGGAGCTCACGCTCAACTACCAAGACCCATAGACTTTTTATTGCTTCAAGTGTTTCAAGCGAACACAAATGGCTATCTCTTACCTAGCCGACACACCTTCAATATTACGCGGGTGTAGTGAGCTACCTTGATGCCCAAACGAGTACCTACCTCCCTCAAGAAATCCAATAGCTCCACGATTTGAGATGCAAGCTCAAGCAACCTCAAGCGTCTACCTTCAAGCTCCATCCTCCTTCGCAACACATGAGATAAGAGAAGAGAATAAGAGAGAAGAAAGCTTGGTGGTCTTATCTAACTCCTTGTATGTAAAGACCTTTGTGATTCTATGGCCATAAAAATTCCCCAAAAGATGCTTTAAGTAATTTCTACTTTGAATCTCACCATCAGCACCACTTTGTCTTCATAAACAAGCACTAGCAAAAACATTAAGCACTATCATAGAAGTTTCAATAAACATACCTATATTTCAAGGGTAAAAGAATTTGTACATCATGAACACCACTAGGATAGCCTACTGCCACAAAAGAAAGAATTGGCTAGCTACAAGTAATAATAACATTCCTCAAGAGAAACCCCAAACAAGACATGCCTGCATGAAGTTCTTGGAAAAAGGACATGTGTATAGCTTTTCCATCATTAATCCACAAGTTGGCGACCCACCTTGCATGCATACCCATCACACATGCAAGTTATCTTGGAAGTATATATGTGAAACTGGATCTTTACTTTTGCAAGAAAGCTATAGAAATTTAGCATTCAACATAAGTTTAACTAGCCATACAAAGCTAAATAGTGACAAGTTTGCACCTATGGTCCTCTTCTAAAATAATAATATTGTGTCATTTTAATAGCAACCAATCCCATTTGCAAAGCCAGCACTAGTAAAGCCGTGATAAGTAGGTATCCCTAATACCCCAATCATAAGCACTGACCATCCTTTAAACATGAGACATTCGGTAACATGAAGAAGGCCCTATAACATAAGCTTCAAGCTCCCAATCCATACTAAAGCTACACATGAAATGCTTAGTGAGATCTTGGGGCCAACCAAATGAATATCCCAAAAAGAAAAGCTCATGCACGTGCAATTGTTCTTCATCAGGCTCTACGAGGAGAACTTTGAAAGGCCACAACCATAGAAGTCAGGGGAAGTGGAAGGGCTGTTCGAGGTACAAGACATAAGAGAACTCCCACTTCATGCGGCATTGGTAGTAGCTCTCATTGTAGCAATGAAACATGATGACAACGTTGCTATGGGAGATGGAGAAGGGGCTACCTAGGATGAAGTAGATGGTCCGATCATTGCTAAAATTAGGGAAAGGGAAGATGGGGTAGCTCATGTTTACACATTGGAAGTTTGGTCAGGGGCTAGGGGTAAATAGAGACCAAGTGGATGGGTGAGTGAGAGAAATATAAAGAATGGTGAGAAGCTGCCATTGATACTAAGCTTGAGGGGGCAGATGTTGTGATGATGCGCATCCACCACTATGAACCTAAAGGCCGAGTTTTTCACCAAGATTTTGAACTCATTAGTTAACGTCATTAGGTTCATATGAAAGTATCCATTTTGAAAACTCAAGGATTGAGGGAAAAGGTCGTAAGTTTATATTGTTAGTAAGTATTTCTTGAAGAAAAAGAAGACATGTATGTCAAAGTGTTCTAGCCTACAAGAAGCACATGAAGTGTTTGATAAGCTGCCAAGTTTGAACTGCAAACGGAATGCTCAAATGATATGTTAGTACTGACGGAAAAGTGATTACAATACCTCTTGCTGAAGCTTCATGCCATGAGAGTAAACATGGAAACTGCTTGGTTTTTTCAAACAAGATTTGAAGAAAATGCCTCGATGGAGAGAGCTACTTTATACTTGAATTTGGCAAATGATCCTACCATTGACCATATTATTACTCCTAGGATTGTCCTCACAACAGCTGAGTATCTAGAGTATGATTGTGGCAAGCATGTGCTTGTATGAGAGGTCTCTACAACACGAGAGGAAGTTCTCGATCTTCGTGGATATCTTGGTTGTATGTACACTGACTTGTCCAAAATTTATGAGCATGCAGGAAAAATCCAAGGGAAAAAAGGGTCAAGAGATTCCCTCTTCTTCATTTTCACAATTTTTTTCCCACAGTGTTGTAAATAGTGGTTCTTTTGGGGATTGCGGTGTACATATAGTATGCCAACATGGATGTGCATCTCTACAATAAGCACAATAATGCCTCTCAATGTTCAAATATCTCATTGAAGTGAAAGAGACTCGATAGGTTGTCACAGACTGAAGAGCCTACTTTGGCAAACTATAAATGTACCAAGACTATTACCATAAAGCTTAAGCACTAGGGGACAATATCATGCGAGTGCTTTTTAACAGAGCCACATGATGGAGGGTTTTCAAAAGTGTTTTCAAGGGATGCTTCTAACTTCGAAAGGAGCTGTGTGCCAGTATGAGTCTTGTATCATGACAGAACTGAGTGGAAGGACTATTCCAAAAGCTTGACTGTAATAATTAGTGAACCTTTCAAACTGCGCAGATTTGTTTTTGAGTTTTGCATCGATGAGAAGAATTATCTTGTCAGCTTCCCGAGCATATTGCAATTGAATGTGGTGACTAGTTTTGTACGATCAATTGCATGGACTGCTGAGCACAACAAGTGTTATTTCCCTTCAAAGGTTGTAGAAAGACACTATTACAACCTTTTGAATGAGTCAAAGCTTGGGTTTGCTAATGAAGACCACAAGTTCAATATCGAGCCATGTTCCATCTCTGATCACGATGTCTCTATTTCTACCAATGAACGATCTGAAGTGACTTCAGTATCTAGGGAGTGCACTCAAATGCTGCATGCATAGGCTTCTTGTGATTTTACTCTACTAGGCAAGAGGCTTCAAAAATTGGTTGAAGGTGATGGGGAATTTTCATGCATAAAGAAAAAATTTCTTTTATGAGACTAGGTGCTCTTGCTCAGCATATAGTGATCAGTGGGATAATTTTAGTCTATTTTTGATATTATTGTAAAAAAATCCAAAAAAGTTAAAAAAGCTTCTAGATTAGGATGGCATGCAAAAATCAAGTTACTTTTTTAGCAAGTTATGGGATTTTCATAAAAAAGACAAATTGGCGAAATCGCCGGTGTCGCGATTGCTATAAACAAGCTGAAAAGTGCAGTTTGAACTAGAAGAAGAAGGAGTGATCTGGGAGATTTGTGACCAGGTGTCCTGGGGTGTCTTGGGGTCTTACCCCCCTTTCGGGGCCAACAGAGCCATCAGATTTGGGTTCCAAGCAACAAAGAAGGAGCTGTAATTTTGTTGCATGTTTTGTTCTACAAAGAGCCTCCAGGAGATCTAATGCCTCGAGATTGCTTCTGAGTAGTGCAAGGATTCTAGGTTCTTTCAACACATATTGATTCAATTCATTGTGCTTTGTCTTTGTTGTGTTTACCACTTGTGTATTCTCTTTATTCTCTTCCATCACCTATCTCTACTTCCTTCTACCTATGATCCTTGGTGGATTTGACCTTTCGACAAAAACCCCTCCGACAACAGAATGTTTGAGCCTACATTAAAGCCTTTGAAAGCCAAATGTGCTTCTTTGGAGTTCCGACCAACTAGAGCAACTATTTTTTACTGCTTCTCACACATGTTTTGTGAGTTAGAGTGATAGATTTGTTTGTGCAAGACTTTAATTGGAATGTTTTTAAGAAAGCGCTCAAAGATGAATATTTTCTAGAGGATTATGGTATTGCTATGTGGAAGACATTCAGAGAATGGGTCTATCAGTCCAACAAAGGACTTGTTGCTTCTGAGTTTTTGCAAGAGTTTGAAGAGCGATACAACCAGTTGGATGCACTACAACAAAGAGCTCTGAACTCGGAGAAAATGGAGTCATTCTTGCGGGTGGTTGATCCTACACTTCAAGATAAGTTGGAAGAGCTTCTTGAAGACCGTACGCAACCTATGGGATTGAAGATGGATTGGTAGGATGCGGTGGATGCAGTTTCTACACTAACAAAAAGGCAGAGATGGAAGGATCGCTTGTAAAATGGCATGCAGTCACCACCAACGATGTCTTCTCCTACCACAACTTCTCCTACTTTTCATGTTGGGCCATCCAGTGCTTCTCCTATTTCTCAGCCTGTGTCTATGCCTAATTAAATGCCTGTGTCTATACCTATGCCTATTCCTGCTGCCATTGCCAGAACAACTGTAATACCAACTGTCAAAGATATGATGGAGGGAATTTTAAAGAACTTAAAAGACCTACAAATCAAGATGTCTAGAAGGGAGTAGCAACCAGCTCCAATTTCAGCCCCAACTTCATCTACCCCTGCAAATTCTTCCAGGATGGTGAAATCTCAAGGAGTTGAAGTGCTTGTTGAAGAGAAGCAAAAAAGAGATGATGATCTGTCTGAAGGTTCGAAGAGGATGACTAAGAGGAGTGATCCAATTTCACAGCCTTCTTCATTAGGACCAAAGAAGAGTATGGCTAATGTTCAAAAGCCAAGAGTATAAGAAGATCAAAAAGCCCTAAAGATAAAGGATTCAAAGCCGAAAAAGCAACCTAAATTTAAGCTACTTTCCAACATTGAGACGACTACGGACTTGAAGAAGATTGAAGAGATTGATTCTGATGAGGAGGTTACTGATGGTCTCTATGGTGGGCTATTATGTTCGAATACTATGGAGGATCTTTCAACATTACTAAAACTGAAAATTAAGAGTTGTCACATGATTATAGGTCCATTCTCTAGTGATGAATTGCGAATTTGCTGATTTCATACTGCTAGAAAATTCAGGTGTGGAGAATTCTCAGCAAATAGTGTTCTCCACTGAAATATTTCAGCAAAAAGATTTAGAGAGTGCCGATTTACAGCGGCAAATAGGATTTACAGCCAAAGTAAGCTGTGAACCTCACTGTTGGGCTGCTTATATGCAGTCTGAAAAAGATATGGTGCTTTTTATCAGTCAAAAGAGTTGGGTGCTATTTATACACAACAAAATTTGTGTTTACGAGGGTATTTACTACAAGAGCTGAAAATTTGCAGGTTGTAGCAAAGAAGCCAGAGTACAAAGACAATATAAGTCAATTGTCCAGAAGGTCAGATTACCTTTGGACAATGATGAGGACTTGCCAAAGTTTATGCCATTCATGGAGATGGATATGAACATAAACGTCAATGTGGTCAATGCACAATCAAGAATTATTCCATTGAAGAAGGAAAGAGAGTTTGGAGTCATGGAATTGTCTAAAGTTCAACAAACCAAAGAAGATCTAGATGTTATGCATAAGATTTTTGTAGGAGAGAAGACCAAGCCATTGGATGCTATGATGATCTACGAAAACTTACCTTCTTTGATTCGTCCATATGATCCAGGAGGATGTTGTGATAACCTATGCCAACTTACCTACTTGTCATATTACCCATATGATTACCCATATGATCCTCATGGGAACAATGCTGTCAGTGGTAAACAAGTTGGAACACGCCATAGGATGTGCAGGTTTGGAGGGGTCAGATGTCGTGACACTGCGCGTCCACCACTGCGAACCTGAAAGAGGAGTTTTTAGCCAAGATTTTGAACTCATTAGTCAGCATCATTAGGTTCATATGAAAGTATCAGTTTTGAAGACTCAAGGATCAAAGGAAAATGTCATAAGTTTCACATCATCAATAAGTATTTGTTGAAGAAAAAGAGGACATATATGTCAAAATGTTCTAGCCTACAAGAAGCACATTAAGTGTTTGATAAGCTGCCAAGTTTGAACTGCAAATAGAATGCTCAATTGGTTTGTTGGTACTGATGGAAAAGTGATTACAATACCTCTTGATGAAGCTTTAGGTCATGAGAGTAAACATGGAAACTACTCAATTTTTTCAAACGTGATTTTGAAGAAAATGGCTCAATGGGAGAGAGTTTATTCTTGAATTTGGCAAATGATACTACCATTGAGCATATTATTGCTCCTTGAATTGTCCTCACAATAGCTGAGTATCTAGCGTATGATCGTGGCATGTACGAGAGGTCTCTATAGCATGAGAGGAAGTCCCTGGTCGTTGTAGATATCCTGGTTGTATGTACACTGACTTGGCCACAATTTATGAGCATGCAAGAAAAATCCAAGGGAAAAAAGGGTCAAGAGATTCCCTCTTCTTCATCTTCACAGATTTTTCCCCACAGTGTTGTTAATAGTGGTTATTTTGGGGATTCCAGTGTACACATAGCATGCCAACATGGATGTGTGTCTCTACAATGAGCACAATAGTGCCTCTCAATGTTTAGATATCTCATTGAAGCGAAAGAGACTCGATAGATTGTCACAGATTGAAGAGCCTACTTTGGCAAACTATAAATGTCCCAAGACTAATACCATAAAGCTTAAACACCAAGGGATAGTGTCATGCAAGTGCTTTTTAATAGAGCCACATGATGGAGGGTTGTCAAAAGTGTTTTCAAGGGGTGCTTCTAACTTCCAGAGGAGCGGTGTGCCAGTATGAGTCTTGTATCATGACAAAACTTAGTGGAAGGACTATTCCAAAACCTTGACAGCGACAATTTGTGAATCTTTCAAACTGTGCAAATTTCTTTCTAAGTTTTGCATTGATGACAAGAATTATGTTGTCAGCTTCTCAAGCATATTGCAATTGAATGTGGTGATTGGTTTTGTGCAATCAATTGCATGGACTGCTGAGCACAACAAGTGTTATTTCCCTTCAAAGGTTGTAGAGTACCACTGTTACAAACTTTTGAACAAATGGAAGCTTCGGTTTGCTGATGAAGACCACAAGTTTAATATCAAGCCATGTTCCGTCGCTAATCATGATGTCTCTATTTCTACCAGTGAACAATCTAAAGTAACTTCAATGTCTAGGGAGTGCACTCAAATGCTGCATTCACAGGCTTCTTGTGATTTTGCTTTGCTAGGCAAGAGGATTCATAGATTTTTTGAAGGTGATGGGGAATTTTCATGCATCAAGAACAAATTTCTTTTATGGGACTAGGTGCTCTTGCTCAGCGTATAGTGATCATTGGGATTCATCACAATTCTCACACAACCACCTCTTTTGCACAAGCAAGGTTGGAGAGTGACTATCCAATACGTAGGTAACATGGTGACATATTCTAATGGTGGCATTATAGCTAGGCTGGAGACCAACAATGATGAAGAGAAAGAGGCAGCATACATATGTAATTTGACAATCAATGCAAAACCATTCGACATTTCACATAAAATAATGACAGCATATTCCATGAGACTAGACGTGACAACGTCCTGAACACTGATGGCAAACAAATATGATGGCAGATGGTGTTAATATTGATGAAAATGATTGGCAATGGTTTTTGTTTTGATAATGGCGATGAAGACAGCCTAATTGGGAAGTATGTTTGACGGTCTCCGTTGATTCCAATTGATGATGTCCAGCAGTTTGATTATGACAATGCTTTTGGAAAAACAAAGCATTAACTTTAAAATTTATTAATTTCCATTAAAAGACTTAAGGATTTTTTTTTTAGAAAATGTTTGAGTTTTAACCTTAAGGAAAAGCTAAGGCTTTAAAAGCCTTGGGCTTTTATAAAAAAAGCTAAAAGCACAATGTGAGAAGAAGTGGGGGAAAAAATATAAAAGGAGGATTAGGAGAGCTTGGAGGGGACATCGAATCAAGGGAGAGAGACTAGAGGTGGAGCTTGTATCCCTCACCTCATTGAAGATCTCACATCGAATTTGGGAGAGAAGGCTTGAGGTCAAGCTCACCTACATTGAAATTTCCATCATCTGGAGTCACTAAGAAAATTGGCTTGAGTTGAGCTTTAAGCTTCTCGCCTACTTTTGAAGGTCATCATCAAGTTCCTTGAAGTGGCTTTGAGTTTGAGCTCTTCTTTCCATCTCAAAGCGTCCTCATGGCAAGCAACTTTCATGAACCCCCCGCACGAATTCCATGCGACATCGTAGGTAACAAGGTCATTTCAATAGAGCTTAAAGCCCAAAAGGATGTTGTAGGTGTACAGGCTAAAGGGGCATGGGACGACATTACTACTACATCTCTAAATGCATGAGACTAAGGTCGTAATACTTCTTCCATCATTATAGCCATGATTGGAGGTGAGAGATAGTGATATACAAGAAATGTGCATGAAGACATTAATGCTACTAATGGATAAGCTATGGTACCACACAATTCTACATATCGAGCTTTCTTGAATGATTTTAGGGGTAGTTTCAAATTCCAATATGAGATCTAAAGAGAGAGTGTGTTTGGTCCTAACACTAGCTCTAAGTCTCTAGCCAAGTCTCTATGCTCAACCCAAACACACCACAGTCTCGTGGCTAGGAGAGCATATGGAGAATACGCTCTCTAATCTAACTTATATGTGTGTTTGTACCATTTATAGTCCAATTAATCCCTTCCCGACTCCAAATTGTTGGAGTTCCCAAACATATCTGTATCTATCATCTCATAGCACATACACAGGGAGCACCCCTTGCCTGATTGCCTGGTCGCCTACATCTCTCCTACACCTTGATGATTGGCCCCAAGATGCACCATTCAAACATATAACACACATGACACATAGTCCCCTCTTTACAAAAATCGTTTCGGGAGATGACGTATAATCTTTACTGAATCAATACCCCAAATAAACAAATGTAGTAAACTTATAGCTTGGGACTTCTCACACTCTCAACGTGTGTAATAAAGAATAAATGCCTTAGTCTAGGGTAGGCTAGGGTTAAGTATAAAAGGTAGAGATGTAACATGTGAAGGATCTCTTTGCCATTTTCAAGCAATACATGCTTTGAGGTTCCTTTCTCCCACCAACTAAGAGGGTGCATGCTCTTAGCCACCAAGACATGGGGTGCATACCATGTCCCACCTTGACATGAGGTGAGTATTCATGTTGCAGCATACATCTATGATTCTCAACCTTCCATGGCAATACTATTTTATGCCTAGCTACCTTGGCTATGGCTTCCTTGCAAACGTGGTTTATTTCTTGTATTTCTTTGCAAGTATGGCATATTTCCAATTATTTGATTTGATGTGAGAACTAGTATATTACATCGGTATCAGAGCATTAGTTTAGATCATGTCAGAAGTCATTTTCATGCGTTAGATCTAGTTGCAGTGACTAGGAAGTGAAAACTATAGTTAAAAATTAGTCACAGCAGTTAGTTCTTCCATAACCATGGTTTATCATGGAGATCTATCACAAACCATGACTAAGATAGAGGTTCTTGGCATGAACCAGTGGATAATGGCTAGCTCTAATCAATTTTAGGAGGTTGTGGCTCAATTTTGGTCCAAAAATGAAGAAAGATGGACAAAATGAGGGTTACATGACTTAGTGTGGGTTTTAACTTGAGTTACTTTTCAAGAACAGGGGTTCTTCCCTTTCCTTTCAAGCTTTTCTCATGAATCCATGGCCAAAGGCTGATCATATCTTTTGCCGGTGATCTCTATCATGCGAATGGACTTCATAGCCTTGATCTTCACCTCTTGAGCTTTCCATGGAGTAGTGGTTTGGGCTCATTATGCCTTATTTCTTCCTTGAAATCCAGGAATGGATGGCAGTGTGAATTGCACTTGCTACATACTCTTGCCTATTTCATCTCAAAAATGAGCTATGGAGCTCAAATTATCCATGAATAATGCTTAAAACCCCTTGAAAAGTGGTCTTCTTCAAGCTTGGGCAAGATTTCTTCCTATTCTTGGACTCTTCTCTCTCCCACAAAACCCTATTATTTACAGTTTTGGACAGTAAGAAAAATCTCCGATTTCTTGAAGCAAATGAAGGGAGTATTGGTGGCAAATCACTCTTGGATCTTGCTTATGCATGTGGCTTCAATTCATTGACAACATTGAAGCAACATTGAAGAATCTTTGGGAATATATTGGTCTATGCAAGCTTTGGACAGCATGCATCTTCAATGTCACTGAAATTCTTAATTCTCTTTCTAATTTTTGAAGTTTCGAGTCTACATTCGAGTTGTTCATTATCATCTTTCAAGTTCTACATCAAATAGAAGAAGATTATACCTTCATCAACCATTCTTGAAGCATGGGGCAACAATGGAGTTCATACGAGAAGAGTATGATGCTGAGAGTTTATTCCATCTTGAAGCATGCTTAAATTGGGACTTTCTTGTATCAAATTGAAGCTGAAGACAAGCTATCTTGTTGAGAGGTATCTACATCAACTACATTCTTCACACACAAGTATAAGAGGTACTTCTAATCATTTTTAATCTCTCCTTTTGAATCCTATTGCTGAGCTGATCCAAATGATGGAAGAGGGATTAAAATGATCAAGATTTTCGAATCATCTTATCAAAATGCATTCCATGAAAAATCCATAGAGCTAATTTAGTGATTAATCATTGATTGATCACTTTCATTCACTGAAATAATCACTCTCAATGCTCTAATTCTCATCCATTTTGCCTTAACCCTAACATTGAATTGTTTGCCTCTTGTTTTAATGCCATGAATGAAAAATTTGTCCAATGATAAGTGAAACGAAATTGTAAAGCAGTGAGTCACTGTTGTAGGTATTCTTTACCTATACCCATTTCATTTTCATCCCAATTCTTGCATATCATGAAATGGAAATTTTTTTATTTAGCCATGCATATCATGGATTGATTGTTAGAATACTAGCTTTGCCATGTATATTCCAATCGAGGAAAAAGGTCGAAGCTAGATGAGATAGCAAGACAATAGTGAGGTGACCCTTCCTTGCTATTTAAGACTCCATAGGGTGCACAACCTAGCCCCGAAGGAGCTTTGCACACCTTTCAAAGTTTCATAGCCCACAGTCTTGCCGTTTTATCCCTCACCACAGGTGGTGGACTACGGAAGACCACTTGGGAAAGAGTGGATGAAGATTTGAAGAGTAGTGGTACCAAATGGGACAGTTTGTGACATCCTTGAATAGATATACAAGTCTTTCCTATAGGTTCCCATTAGTTGCAAGTGTTTCCTAGATACCTACAAGTGCCCTATAGCCATCACAGATGTATTAGTTGTTTTGGGGGGTCTACAAGTATTACAAGACCCATTTTAGGGTGAAATATGGCTTCTATAGGGTGTTTACAGGTTGTAGGAATTCACAGGACAAGTTCAAAGTTTCTATTACATGAATTTCTGTCATGATCTGATTTAAGAGCTTGATAGCTTGATTTGAAGAGGGGATATAAACTTTTATTTGAATAAAAAATTTTAGTAATCGGATTCCGGAAGCAAAAGTTATAGCAATTTTTTTGACAGGGGGTCTAGTAGGACTGTACCTAGACAAGTTGACAGGGTGCACTGTTTGAGTTCATTTCACCCATATACCCTATTGCAAGCTGAGATCTTGTTAAATCTGAGTATTCCTACTATATAAGATTCCTTTCTATCAAAAAACCATTAGCATTGGTGAAATACTAAGTGAGATATTGACAGTTTTCTTCCCTTCAGTCATCTTTGATAGCACATATCCCCTTAATGGCCAAAAACAAAATAAAAGATTCAAATCATGGAGACCATTCAAGAAGACATCAGAGAATATATCAACGATCAAAACAACAATAATGAAATCCTCAATCATGACCAATAAGATGATGTTGTAGGCATTGGTAATCCCTTGTCTCACAAACCTTTCCATCATGACCAACAAGATGATGGAAATCCCTTGTCTCACGAACCTTTTGAAGATTCCATGCTTTCAAGAGAGATGCATATGGTGAAAATTGGAATGCATGATCATTATGAGAAACTATGCAAATCCTTGGGGAAGATTGAGAACACATCCAACAAAGTGGATGAAGGACTTCAGCAGCAGCTGGTCAAGTTTATGAAGAGTGGATTTGAAGATATAGTAGTAGCTATCAAGGACTTGAAGACTCAAACTACATCTTTCCCACCAAATATACCCACTTCTCATATTGAAAATACTTCAGTCGAACCCTCCAATATGAAAGGAAAGGGGATTGATCAACCTATATTGTCAACCTTTGAGAAAGGAGAGCCATCAACACTGAAGAGTGCTCATTATCAACCACCAATGTCATCAAAGCATCATGCCCGTCCTCAATTTAATTCAAGAGGTGAGGTTACTTATGAAGAAGAGAAGGACCTAAGAGAAGAAGAGAATGAAGAGTGTCATGGATGTGATGCCTTCTACAAATCTTTTCCCTCTCAAACTACCATCAAGCAAAAAGAATCGAACTTTCATTATAAGAGTGGAAGATTTGATGAAAGAAGGTCATTTCATGATATCACTAACAAAAACAAGTCATTTCATGGTCAGCCCACAAATGGACATCATCATTCTTTTGGATTGGCATAACCAAATCATGTGGTAATACTTCTAGACCAAACTCTTTCGGAAGAGATTCAATGTATAAAGATTCTTGGAGACAATCACCTCGCGGGATACACTCCAACAATTTCCAACCAACCTATAATGAAAGGGAGTAAAAAGAAAAGATTACCATTTCCAACTGCAAGGGGGTAATGCATCTCCAACGGAGTGGGAAGAATGGGTAAATAAATTAGAGATGTACTTCACACTTTTCCTCGCCATGATGAAGCTAAGATCTATTTTGCAGCACTTCATCTTGAATTCTACATGCATACATGGTGGAGATATATGCAAAGACTTGGTCACAATTTTGCTTCTTAGAAAGATTTTAAGAAGGCAATGTTGGAGGTGTTTGTCTCTCCAATGGTTAAAGAAAGATTGCAAAGAAGATCGTATGGTCTTCAATAAAGGGGCATGTCCGTTTTTGATTACTCCAATACGTTCCTTAATCTCTCTATGTATATTGAAGGGATTGATGATTTGGCCAACTTAAAAAAATACATCTTTGGTCTAGATTCAGCCCTCTCGTCGAAAGTTGGTGCAATGCAGCCCAAGACAATTCATGAAGCCATTTTATATGCTGATAGGTATGAGCAAAAAAATAGAAGAGATTCAATGGGGGTTCAGCCAAAAAGTGCAGGGTATTCATTACTTAATCATCCTTCAAGGGTTGAAACACATTTCAACCAACAAAGGGATGTTTATAGGCAAGAAGGCAAGGGAACTAGTACCTACAACAATAATTACAACAAGTTTCCTACATATCCAATGGTCTATGGATCAAAACCAAGTGGAGGAAATGGTTTTAGGCCAATGGTTGAAGAAAAACAAAGCTTTGCAAGGGCTAAAAATGCACAAAAAGGATCTCAAAACAACACGTTCAGCAAGGTCCTTTCAAATGATCAAATAAGAGACATGAGGACAAAAGGGTTATGTTTCAAGTGCGGAGAAAAATGGAAATAAGACCATAGGATGAAATGCAAATCCAAAAATAACAAGCTTAACTTTGTCATCATCGATGAGCCAGATGAAGATGAAAGTGAAGAGGGGAATGCATTTCATGTGGAAGAAAACCCTATGATTGAAGAAATGCATGATGATGATGAAGGACATAATGATGAATTTTATGATATTGTGGACAGCTTTCCTTTTGATCTAGGTGGTTCTTTATGTGCAATCTCTCATGATGCATGGACCAGTTGTAAAGGAGAAAACACCCTTAGACTTGAGAGGATGATCATTTGTAGAATGGTTCATCTTTTGATTTATACGGGTAGCACCCATAGCTTCATTAATACCAAATCTTTGCATGCACTAAGATTGCTTCCTCAACAAATGCAAGTTTCGCTGAAGATCCAAGTTGCTAATGGAGCTTATGAGTCAAGTAATGAAGTCTATCTACATACTCCTATTACTCTATCTCCTTCATATACTTTGGAAGTGGACTTGATCACCTTGGAAATGGGACCCATAGATATTGTCATTGGCTGCAATTGGTTGAAAACCATTGGAAATTTTTCTTTGGACTTGGAAAATATGTTAATGGAGTTCAAATGGAATGGACAACATATCATATTGAATGGCATTGGTCAAAGAAAATGGAACTCATATCTATGAAGAAGATGCGTAAAGAAATCAATGCACGGTCATGCATATTTACTCTTTTGCTTGCGAAAGTGGATGAAGAGAAACCACCAAATCAGCCATCATCTTCTTCACATCGAAAGAATCCAAGAATGGAATAGTTATTAGAGAAATATAAATATTTATTTCAGTAACCATCATCTTTGCCTCGAAAGAGAGAGGTAGACCACCCTATTGACGTGTTGCCCAACACAAAATCCATCAACAAACCTCCCTATCGCTTGTCAAAGTTTGAAAGAGAAGAGGTGGAAAGACAAGTTGAAGAGTTGCTACAAATGGGTTTAATTTATCCAAGCCAATCTACGTTTGCCTCTCCTATGCTCTTGGTAAAGAAGCAAGATGGGTCTTTCTGCATGTCTATTGATTACATGGAGCTTAACAAGTCCACGGTGAAGAATAGATACATGATTCCTCGCATTGATGACCTATTGGATGAGCTCAAAGATGCAAAGGTCTTTACCAAGATTGATCTTTGTTCGAGCTATCATCAAATTTGAATGAAGGAAGAGGATGAGTATAAAATAGCCTTTAGGACTAAAAGAGGGTTATACCACTTCTTGGTCATGCCATTTGGGCTTTCAAATGCACTTGCTACTTTTCAAGCACTCATGAATAAGATATTGCAACCTTTCTTGTTCAAAATAGTCCTTGTATTCTTTGATGATATCCTCATTTATAGCAAATCCAAGGATGAGCATTTGATGCATGTGTGAGAGGTCTTTGACACATTAAGAAGACACACACTCTTTGCCAAAATTTCAAAGTATTCCTTTATGGAAGATGAAGTGGAATACTTGGGTCACATTGTGGGAGAGCAAGGCATTCGTGTGGATCCTAACAAAGTGAAATGTGTCAAAGAGTGGCCTACTCCTACGAATTCTACTTTGTTGAGGGATTTCCTTGGATTGTCTTCACTCTATAGGAGGTTTATAAAAAAATATGCTCATGTGGCGGCTCCTTTGACAGATAGGCTGAATAAAGAAGCTTTCTTTTGGGACTCCATAGCCAATAAGAGTTGAAATCTCTCTTAGTTTCAGTACCTATTCTTGTATGCCCAGATTTCTCTAAGGAATTCATTATATGTGCGGATGCTAGTGGAAGAGGAGTTGGGGCTATTTTGTATCAGGACCATGGAGTTATACCCTATGAAAGTTGCAAGCTTGATGCAAGGAGCGTCAATTACATGTCTATGAACAAGAGTTGTTCGCAATTTTTCATGCTATCAAAAAGTGGCATCACTACATATATGGCAGCCATTTCAAGGTGAAAAGCGATCACCGTATGCTGAAATACTTCCTTTCCCAACCAAATTTGTCCCCTAAACAAAGGAGGTGGCTAGCTACTCTTTAAAGCTATGATTTTGAAATATCCTATAGGGATGGAAAAGATAATATTGTGATGGATGCTTTATCACGGATGTGGGCATGTTCTATCTCTTCAATTTCAATTGTACATAAGGATTGGATTCATGATATTCAAGAAGAATGTTTGCTTGATGAGCAAGCATCAAAGATAATGAAGGAATTTCAGCAAGGTAAAGGAGAAGAATATCCCAATTTCAATTGGCACAACGGTCTTTTATGGTATCATGGTAGAGTCTATTTGACACCACTATCCTCTTTCAAAGACCATATTTTGCATGAGATGCATTCTTCACCTTTAGCGGGCCATCATGGGATGTTCAAAACATTTGACAACATCCATAAGAGCTTCTATTGGAAGGGCATTTGGCGGGATGTCAAGGATTATGTGATGAAATGTCTTCCGTGTCAACAAAATAAAGATTCATCTCTTCTACCTACCGGCCTAATTTAGCCACTCCCTATTCCTCAAGGCAAGTGGACTAATATCTCTATTGATTTTATTGTGGGATTTCCTACATATAAGCATAGGTGGAATATCATTTATGTGGTAGTTGATCGGTTGACCAAATCAACCCATTTCATCTCTACTAAGGCCCAATTTATAGCAAATCAAGTGGCTCAACAATTCATGGAATGTATTTTCAAGCTTCATGGTTTGCCAATGAAGATTGTGTCCGATCATGACATCAAGATTATGGGCAATTTTTGGAGGAGTTTGTTCTCTTTAATGGGGACTCTTTTGACTCCTAGTACCTCATATCACCCACAAATGGATGGGCAAACCGAAAGAGTTAACAAATGGCTAGAAGTTTATTTGAGGTACTTTTTTCATGAGACAATGGCTCTATCTTGCAAAGTTTTATTACAAAACTACTTACCATATGAGCATTGGAATGTCTCATTTTGAAGGTTTATATGGCTACAAAGTACAAGTACCCTCTGCATTGTTTCATAAAGATGTAAATCCACAAGCCCGTGAGGAGTTGGAAAAGATGGAGGCCCTTATGAAGCAATGCAAGGACAACATTTTTAAAGCTTAAGAGACAATGAAGGTCTATGCAGACGAGAAAAGAATACATGTGGAGTTTGAGGAAGAAGAATGGGTATTTTTGAAGGTTTTCAAGTCATGTTATGCTTCTCTTAAAGGAGAACACAACAAACTTGCTCATAGGTTTTATGGTCCTTATCATATTGTCAAGAAAGTTGGGGATCTTGCTTATCAACTAGACTTACCTTCAAACACAAGAATCCATAATGTCTTTCATATATCTCAACAACGGAAGGATTTTTTTTCTGCGGAGGCAGAAAGGGAACTTAATTCTCCTGTATGGGCGGGATACAAACATTAATTGGAAGATAAGTTAAGGAAGTGTTTGATCTTGTTATCTTGTCTTCGTGGCTGTGCCCTAAATTACGTAAAGGAACGTGTGATTAACATGTTAATTATGTGGTAGGTAATTAGATAACTAAAACGACCCCCGAGGGAAGCGTGGTGGATGTGATCAATGGGTCTATCCTATGGAAGGATAAAGTATGTGGGTCCTCAAATTCAAGTTCTTGAAGAACTACCTCCCTTGGATGATGATGGTTTGATCATCTATGAGCCCAAGAAGATTATTGGCAAGTGGGATAAGGTTCTAAGGAATCGTATTCTTATGGTATACCTTTTCAAATGGAAGAGTTTGCCTATTCAAGAGTCTTCATGGCAACAAGCATCATATTTAGAACAATTTCCATGGCTTAAGCAAAGAGGATAGTTCAGAAATAGGGTAGTAAACAACTTGTGGTATTAAATTTCTGTGAGAAAGAAAATTGTATTATCGACATCAAAATTCGATGATGAAGGCATGGCTGGATACTACATGTTGTCCTCTATATTTCTATATCTCACACATGGAAATCAGTCACTTCTAGCTCAAGATATGGACAATTTTGAACTACAGCCTGTTTTGGACAGTTTACACCAGTCTGTTCCAAATATGTGGTCCATCTTCATCAACTTCTTTGATCTTCATCAACATGGAACTTTATTTTAGCATGATTCCAAATGCTTCAAGCTATCTTTGTAATCATCCTTGTAATTTATTCCCAATTCATCTTTGAGGACAAAGCTCTTTTAGGCCAGGATAGCTTGTAATAAAGCATAAATACCTTAGTCTAGGGTAGGCTAGGGTTAAGTATAAAAGGTGGAGATGTAACATGTGAAGGATCTTTTTACCATTTTCAAGCAATACATGCTTTGAGGTTCCTTCCTCCCACCAACTATGAGGGTGCATGCTCTTAGCCACCAAGATATGGGGTGCATACCATGTCTCACCTTGACATGAGGCGAGTATTCATGTTGCAGCATACATCTATGATTCTCAGCCTTCTATTAAAATACTATTTCATGCCTAGCTACCTTGGTTATGGCTTCCTTGCAAACGTAGTCGTAGAGTTCACGCAAGGGCTACAGAACACGGGGTTCAAGATACAGCAAGGAAAGAGGCTAACAAGAAGAACTCAAATTTTTTATGCCAAAGTACTCTATATTGTTTGTCAAGTAAAATACATGAAGTCCATGTTCAGAAATATCTGAAGTATCTCTTAACCAGCTTTGCATCTAAGTGTTTGAGATCAGTTTTGCCTTTGGCACATAGACTTGTTAAAATCTGCTGGGTAGTAATCCCTGTAAACAATTTTTCAGAAATCCATACAATGTCAAAGCAATGGAGTTCTGTGGGAAGCACTGTTCACTGTGCTAGTAGTATGACCACTTTAAGATGCTGATGCTTTTTCTGATCCTGTTCATTTGAAACATGAGCCTTGCTTGGCAACAAAAGAGGAGCCATCACTGCAGGAGCCACCGTCATCACAATAGCAGCTTTTCTTTCTGGTGCTTTTAAATATGCATCAAGTGCCACAAGGCAGCCTACAGAATGGCCAATTAGTATAGCCTCTTTTGAAGTTTGAACATCTCAACAAACCAAAAAATGCTATATTTGTCAAACTGGCTATCATAAGGTACATATGTTTCAGGTTTACTCTTCAATATGCACACGAAAGTCCACTTTCAGCACTCTTCCTGTCAATACCTTTATGACTTCTGTAAGGATACCTGAACAAACTCTGTCTTTAACTCCTCCTTGGCTGCACTAATGAATGCCTCATAGTCTGGTTCCATAAAATCTTCAAAATATCCAATCACAGTCGTTCTAGTTTTATGCAAAACCTCTTCAGTTTCAATGGTTAACGAAACTGACTGAATAGGTAAGCCTGTCCGTTTCTTAACCCAAACAGCATTCACATTCCTTGTGAAGCCACCGGTATATCGCTGCTGATGCTATTGACAAAGAAGTAGATTTGGCTTGTCTGAAATGACCTCTAACAGGCGATAGAGCAGGACATAGTTGCATCACAACATGACAAAAGTGTTTGCAATCTCTTGATCGACAGTAATCTTGATAGATTGCATTATCAACTATACCATACTGCCTGAGAGGGGAGGTCTCGAAGATTACCAAAGCGATGAGTAGCCAAAGGCAGCCACGAAAGACAGCAGCAGGTGCAAAAGCTCATCAATGAAAGGGTTGTCCACGCTCATCCACGTCTCATAACGTCTGTTGATCCCAAGCTCCTCGATAAACTATTAGTTGTCGCATGCTTCTCTTTCTCTCTAGCAAAGGTACTTGTGGCACATGTCGACCTGACGCTCGTATCGCCGCCAAACCTCTACTCTTCTGTCATCTGTCTCGGTGCAGTTTGCGCCAACCCCATGCCATAGCCATCTACCAACCGCGAGAGACTATCGAGAGAGAGAGTCTTCCCTGTTCAGTTCGCCCACATCAACCATGGCTATTCTATCTTAGCTTTGTGCTCCCTTTTCTCCAATCTAAAGCTCGTTCATCCATTGCAAAACAGAGCCTTTGATTCCCCTCTCCTTCATATTGCTTCGAAGAAGAAGTTTTGGAGCTCCCAAATTTTGTCGATGTTGAATCCCTTCGATAAGCTGCTGAAATTACACTAGTATCCCCTGGTTTCATTGCCCTCTGTTCCCCTTCAAAGAAGCTTGCTTGCGAGGCTCTTCATGAAGCTCGTGTTCGATTTCAGACTTGAGGAACTCGACGAGGTGGCTGTCGGCAGAGCCTCGCGTGGCGTATCTACACAGGGGGCAGGTATAATAGGAGAAGGTGAGGCTATTGCTTCTTTCTTGCAGAGGATGCTGATGATGACGCTGCTTTTGTCGATGATGAAGCTGCTTCTGCTATTTTTTCAGGCTCCATCACTTCCTTCAATCCCGCAGCTACGTTGAATGCTGTGTCCCGCCCTTCGACTCAATTATAGGCTTAGCTCTTTGAAATTCCTTCCAGCCAATGTCACTGGTGTGCTCCATGAATTTAGATCCCTGGGGTCTATGACAAAGCATGAAGTAAATCTCCAAACAGTTTGAATGCTTGAGGTTCAGGACGCCGCTGAGTTTCCCCCCAAAAATGGTTCAGCCCGAATTAGTCTCCCCTTCTCCTCTTTTAGCTAAGCGAAAAAAAAAACTCCTCTTTGACAAGATTAGCTTGACAAAAAAAAAAACCCAACGAATATAATTACATCCATCTTTGAGCCTTTCTTCTGTGGAGCACCATTTGTCTTTAGTGCTTTAGATATTAAAGACTCTTTAGCAAAAATTTGAGGCATTACTACCTCTAGTTTCTTTACACCAACAGGACATCTACGCACAAACTTTGATTTTGACCTTGAGGACTGACTTAGGATATCTTTGGAGTCATCAATTGCCCCATTAACAATGAGCTTTGTGATGGGTAATCTGCACACAAACTTCGACTTTGGCCTTGAGGATTGGGTGGCAAAATGCTCCCTCGCTGCTTCACTAGTGCTGTCAATAGCCCCGTTGAAGGATTCCTTTACTCGCTTAAGCAGCTTTTGAGAGACTTCCTTCAACTCTATTTCATTAGATGATCGGCTTTCACAAAGCTTCCTTTGATTCCACAATTCCCTGCACTTTTCTTAGAGATCATCATTGAAATTATCAGCTTGATAATGTCCTTTGGCATCAATTTTTCATATTTTTCTAACACACACACATCATGCATCCAAACAGAATCACACACACACACTAACAGAATATATACATTGGATGCAGGTTATCGTAATGCATCTCACACACAATGAATCACACGTGGAAAAATAACACAAATGCACAAAAAAAAAATGGAGGTGTATACGGCTCGGATGCGCAACAGCACGACATCCACCCCCTCTAAACCTGCGCATCCTCCGGATGAGCCAACTATCCAGGATCATTCAAGTCCACAAACAAGTCGAGTCCTTCATCAGTTTCTAGTAGACCTATTTCTCCATCAGCTTCATCATCCATATTCTCTGCTTCTTCTGTTTGACTTTCTTCTACCTGCTCTTCTTCTGCCAATGCTTCAAGTGAATATTCTTCATCTTCTCTTCTCTTGAAAATCTTGACTCGTTTTCCAGCAATGGGCACCCTCAATACTGTTCCATCTAATTCAGCCAACTCATAGGTGCCATTGTCAAAAACCTGTTTCACCTCATACTGTCCAAACCATCTTTGAACCATTTTTCTCATGCTACTATGCTGATTCTCTAGACTACTGTCGTAGACTAGAACCCAATCTCCTTCTTTTATGGCTCTAGGCCTCAAGCGATGCCTCAAATCAAACCTGTCCTTGTTTTTGAGTCGGGCTGCCTTCAAACGATCAACTGCTAGCTGCACATCTTATGTCCTTCTCTCTAGTTGACGAATCCGAAGAGCTAGAAGCTCCTCCCTTGATAAATTCTCATGCCATGGAAGAACACTCCACGTGAGAGCACAGATTTCTATAGGCATGACAGGTTTTTACCCATACATCAACTCTGCAGGTATATATCTAGTAGTCACGCTATGTGTAGAGCGACCTGCCCACAATGCAAAAGGTAGTAATCTCGGCCATTCTCCAATCCGACCTCTACAAGCTTTTGACAATGCTTTAACTATCGGCGGATGTCCTCTTTCGCTCTTCCCATTTCCCTCTGGATTATAGGCAGTAGTAAGAGCCAACTTAATCCCAAGCCGTGAGAAAAATTCTCTAGCTTCGTCTGCATCTAGCTCTCCACGATCAGCTGTAATCTTGCCTATACATCCATACCTGCAAAATATTTCTTCCAACAAGAATTTACATACTGTAGTGGTGGTCTTCGTCCGCAAAGATCTACCTTCAACATAGTTTGTAAGATCCTCCCTAGCCAAGACAAGATATCTCATCTGCCAAAGTCCCACTGGCAAAGTAACGAAATCTACCACCCACTTATAATGCATACATAGTGGATGGGTCGGATGCAACTCATCACGATGCCACACTAAAGAGTAAAGCTGGCAGTCCCTGCAAGTCTCCACAAAGTGAGAAACATCTTTATACATCCCTTTCCACCAGTATCTTTCTTTGATTTTCTCATAGATAGCCCACACACCTCTATGACCAGCCCATGAACTCTCATGAAACTCTCGCATAATCTGTATCTGCATCGCTACCTCACAAACTACTCTCAAGGGTAAGCTACCTCTCTTCTTTGGATGCTTCCAAAGAAAACCGTCTTTCAAGAAATACCCATAAGCCTTCCTTCTGATTTTCTTGAATTCATCATCTGTCCAATCAGCTCTTCGAGTCAATGAACTTAGATATTGTCCAATTTGCAGCCACTCGTCAACATAAAGTTCTTCAATAAAAGCTTCAACAATAGATACATGACAATCATGAACAAGGACAGAAGCTGCAAACTCTGTCTCATCATCTTCTGCAAGCATTGACTCCTCATCCTCATATCTCGCTCTAGATAACATGTCAGCAACTGGATTATCTTTCCCTGCTATGTGTCAAAATTCTAGATTCAATGATTTGATATAGGAAATCCACCAAAACATCGCTATATCTGGAGTCGAACAGCTAGTAATCATGCCAAGCAAAGGCAAACAATCTGTTTCCACAACAACTGAAGCTCCAATAAAATACCCTTTATCACACTTCAGTGCAGTGACTACTCCCCACAACTCTCTTTTAATCTGCGGGTATCTCCTCTGTCGCTCATTAAGAACTTTAGCTCCAAAGCAGATTGCATATCTATTTCCATCAGCATCATCCTGTCCCACTGCCCAGCCTATGCCAATAGGGTTAGTATCAACTGTCAACATGATTGGCCGTCCACACTGATAATCCGCCTTGCAAAGAGTAGAAGCTGACTGCAACAGCTTCTTGAGTTTACGCATGGCTTTCGAATGCTTCTCATCCCAATGAAATTTTTGCCCCTTTCAAAGTAGCTGATAGAGAACATCTGCTATGTGAGCAAAATGAGGAATCCAAATCATGTAAAATACACAAGCTCCCACAAATCTCCGCACCTCTGAAGTAGTCGAGCAATACTCTGCAATCCTGCTTATGGCATCCACCTTTGCAGGTGAAGGCTTCCTTCCATAATAACCAACCATATGCCCAACTATGATGACTTCATTAACACCAAAGACAGATTTCAGCCGTGAAAGAGTCAAGTTCACCTCCTCTAATCGTGTCAATATTTGCTCACAAGCAACTAAGTGTTCAGCCACAAACTGTCTACATCCTCGCAAATCAAGACTTTCATTCTTTTCTTCTTCTGCACAACCCTTAATAGGCACCTCATCTAGGAAAGGCATGGTATACTATGAAATATAGTCTCGTAGAACTCTATGCATAGCATTCATCATATGAGCAACTGAGTTGGTGGCACCTTGAGGCAAGGTACGCATCCTCACAAGACCAATAGGTGTCCGCATAGTAGTAATATCCCTGCTTTCCAAGGCAAGCTGAAACTGATCATAACCTGAATATAAGTCACCTAGAGAATAGATGGCTCGTCCTGCAAAAGCCTCAGCAAATTCATCCACAACTGGACCTGTACCCACATTCCTGATTGTCACTTTGTTCAGGGCTGCATATCCTGAATAAATCTCAAAGTACCATTCTTCTTTGGTACAGTAAACCACCTGTTAGAATAGGGCGCAGAAGAGGGTTCCAAAATCCCCATCTTAATCTTCTCATTCAACAACTCTATCAGCTTTGGCAAGTGTGCTTTAGGCACAGGTATAGGACGCATATTCCATGGTACATGAGGGACAGTGAAGATGACCATAGGCGCAACCAATTCGGGACTAATGCAGCCAATTTCATGAGGAAAGAAAGCAAATGCCTTACCATGACGTCCAGGCATCTCTCTGAAACATTCTTTTTCCACTCGAAGTAAAAAATCATCATTTTCAATCTTCAATTCTGCAAGAGTTTCAGCTGTAAATTTATGTCCAATATTTACAGGATCTCTCAACATAGGCTGCTTCATAGCTTTTTCTATCTACTCATCACTATCAGGAGGAAGCGGCCCTGCAACCGGCTTAACCTTCTTATCAACTGTTTTATACTTCGTGTCAACCTTGGCATCAGTCAGGCACTCTTTTCTTTGCTGCAAATTTTGCAAATTTTCAGCAACTCTCAACTCTGTTGGCTGAAAGATTTTAGCCCTTTGCTCTATGGACTGCATGGGTGCAGCCTAAAATTCTGTATGCTGAAATTTTTCAGCATTAAACTCTGTTGGCTGAATGGATTCAGCCCTCGGCTCTATGGACTGCATGGGTGCAGCCTCATACTCCATATGCTGAATTTTTCCAGCATTTAACTCTGTTGGCTGAAAGGTTTCAGCCCTCTGCAACTCTGTAAGCTGATCAAGATCAGCCATAAATTCAGTTTGCTGAGTTTTCTCAACCTCTAACTCTGTTTTCAGCATAAAATCAGAAATTTCCTGAAACATATCCAAGGTTTGCACATGTGTGATCTTTGAACCCTTACATACATCAGTTTTCAGTATTGTTCCCATCTCAAACAATGTATCTGCATAAGACATCCTTCATAAAGTCCATCTACATGCTCTTCTGCTTGCAAAATACCTGCAATCTTCAACTCTTTCTCCTTACGACCAATGTACTGCCCTGGCAACTCTAGGCAAATCTGAAATTTTCTGATAACTCACTAAACTATCTGAAGAAAAACCAACAAAATTAGTGGAGAAAGACCGGCTGCCAGAAGGCGAGATCTCCTCTTTTCTCCCCTCCGTACCACTGGCGTCTCGCAAGACAGCAGTACCTAATGAAAATCCAACTCCTTCGCAGGTAATGGTGCCTCACGCAAGGAGTCCCTGTTTCTCGGATGATTTACCCCAACAGTCATAAACTGAACAGCTCGCATACCATCCTTACTGCGTATCCGTGCATAGGCTGAGCCGTCATCCATCACTTTCGTTTCCATTCTTGAATCTGTAATGAAAGGCTGTCCAAGAATAATCGGATAAGAGCAAGAATCTTGAACAAAGCAATGATAATCCTCTTCAAGATTACCAATAGAAATTCTGATGCTCGGACAAGCAGCATACATATCACCAGAAGTATTATTGGCGGCTCTCATGCGCCATCCATGCTCTGCATCCATAGGCCACTTGCCACTCTCATAAACACCTCGAGCAATAAGATTAATCTCGGAACCATGATCGACTAAAGCGACAAAAGGAATCTGTTTCTCTCCAATCCTTACCACCGTCTCAGTGGTTGCTCTAGCCCAATGACTGCGTGAAAAATGACTGCGAGGAATGAGGATAGGGGTATCATCATCTTCATACTGCATAGGCTGAACTATCTTCTCCAATTGCGGATTGATAGAAGCATTCTCAACCATCACTGCATCATCATGCTCTTCCCCAAGAGCTCCATGCCATAATCCCTATAAAGCAGGTCCTTCCATCGCATGTCATTTCCTCCGCAAAAGATCTTGCATCTGATCCTGTATTTCTCTTCTAGCAATCCCAAGAGCTTCTCCAACAGTAAAAGTGACTTCACTATTCAAAATTATTTCATGAAAAATCTTACTCATATCCGTCTGCATATCAAGGTCTGACAAGAGCTTGAATCCTGGCTCCTTTCTTGGTTGCCTCTTCTCTTTCATCTGCACATCTCCCATAGGTTGTTCAGGACCTGATTGAGCTGGAGAACTCGTCATAGGTGGAGCTGTAATAGGTGGTGAAACAAAGTCACCCCCTCTAGTCTTTTTGGAGGTGCTGAGACCCTCCTCATCTCTTCTTCTCTTTTCCTCAACCATGGCATCTAAACCTTGTGTTTTCACCATATAAGCAAAAATAGAATACCTGTCAACAGGAGAATCCCATCCCATTTCTCCTCAAATGCTGGAGCCCACACAAGTCATAGTAGATGCCTGAACTTTCCCTCTTCTCGCTATCTCCAAGGCAGAGGACCATAAAGCAGAGTCTCCATCTGATTTCTGCTCAAGCTAGACTCCATAAGCTGAAGCATCTCCTCTAACACTCACATAAGCTGATCGTGCAGCCATATCATCAATGAGCTTCTTCATGCCTCCCTTACCAAAGTTCGTGTCAAGAGGAGCACCAGTCTCTGTCAGCCATATCTTCCCATCTTGTCCCCAGAACACTACATTCTTCTTACGTGCTTCCTGAAAAGCATCACAATCTCTGTAGTGTTGGTGCTCTATACTATCGCACCAAATACATCGTCTCCCTTTTCTTTGACTAGCTGGAAAAGCAGTCGCTGGAGCAGGTGCTACAGCAGGTACTGACATAAGTTGCTCCTTTAACTTACCAACTTCAGTTTTGACTGCTTCAATCGTCAAATCTGCCAAGCCTTTAATAACATCATCTACAGATAAGGGCATTGGAGCAGTAGGAACTGGAGGATTTACAACAGGAGTAGGCTTAGGAATAGAACTTGCAGCAGGGGTAGAAGAAGAAGTCTCCAAGGATTTTTCAGAAGCAGATCCTGTATTACGATGCAATCGTACTCTCCTGCGCTGCTTCTTAACAAGAGCATTCACAGCATCAATGGCATGTCTCCACTCGGTCTTTAAACCTAAATCAGTAGCTTGATCTTCCAAAAGATCATCCAACTTTTCCTGTAAATCAGCATCAGGGCCTATAAAAATAATTCCACTTTCTGCATCTCCAAATCTTGCTGCTCAGTTCCATCCAACTGATCATAGCGGCTCTCAAACTCTCGCAGAAGGGCGGTAACTGAAAGTCCCTTATTAGGCATAGAAACCCATGCTAAGAAATTCCTGCGGTTCATAAGACCTGTATCCTCTAGGAAATATTCATCTTTTAATGCCTTCTTAAACTCTGCCCAACCAGCATGTGTTTCTTGAATTTCTGAAATTCGGACTTCAAGAGCGCGCACCACGATCCGCAAGAAGTAGCGGCTCCAAACATCTTGAGAAACCCCAAAAAACTTCATCTTTTCTTCATACAAATGCAGGTAAGTTGACACTTCTTGGCCGTTAAACTGCTTCATCTCCTGTTGGACAGCTTTCAAGGCATCCATGGCATCACTATCACGTTTCGCGTGAGCTTGCTGCTGCATATAGGTTGTAAATGACTGAAACAGGTTCTTCATGACATTTTCATCTGTCATCTCTTCTTGCGAGTCTCCCATCTTGCTGAAAAGTGACGCAGCACTTTCACGTCGGGTTCACCAGAAATGTCGTAGAGTTCACGCAAGGGCTACAGAACACGGGGTTCAAGATACAGCAAGGAAAGGGGCTAACAAGAAGAACTCAAATTTTTGATGCCAAAGTACTCTATATTGTTTGTCAAGTAAAATACATGAAGTCCATGTTCAGAAAAATCTGAAGTATCTCTTAACCAGCTTTGCATCTAGGTGTTTGAGATTAGTTTTGCCTTTGGCACATAGACTTGTTAAAATCTGTTGGGTAGTAATCCCTGTAAACAATTTTTCAGAAATCCATACAATGTCAAAGCAATGGAGTTCTGTGGGTAGCACTGTTCACTGTGCTAGTAGTATGGCCAGTTTAAGATGCTGATGCTTTTTCTGATCCTGTTCATTTGAAACATGAGCCTTGCTTGGCAACAAAAGAGGAGCTATGTATGAAAATTCCTCATATAGCCCCCATGAACCTAGTGGACTTTTGGCATTTTTCTTGAGTTCTAGCCATATTTTCCACTTGAATCAATGTGATTTATCCTACAGACTGTCAATTACTTCCAACGAATCAAGTTATAAGATCCCATAGACTTATTTTTTATCAATATACGTGGTACAACTAAAAATTGTATGACAAATACAAATGAACTTATGGGTTACTCCTCTCCCCCCCCGGTGCTTTTAAAAGTCACATAGCCCCTTTCCTTAAGCCCCTTTTCCATATTTTATAAATCCTCAAGCCCCCTTTTCCTTGGAACCACAACCCCCGTGTTAATCCCTTAAACCCTATCCCTTTTCTTTGGAACCACCCCTCTTTCCTCCGTGTTTAAACCTTCCCTAGCCCCTCCCCTTGTGGCGTATTGAAACCCCCTTTTAAGTTTGACTTAAGGGTCCTTCGACCTTATTTATAACCTTTACGGTTACTATATCCCCTTAGAAGTTCTCTCCTGCACCTTGTGTTTTTTCCATCCCTTTTCGTTCCTCGTTTGAGCGAATCATTAAAAGACCATTAAGCCTTCCCCATGGCTTCAATGGGTCTAAATCGTAGAAGACTCCGAAACACCCTTTCGAATTTCCCTGACTTCCAAGGAGGGAGTCTTCCAAAAACTACTATCGACAAGCGGTGCAAGGAAGCGACGGTGGAATTCCTAGGAGGAGTTGTAGAGCTGCTTCCATGTTCGAAAAACTACAATTGCGATGCCTCCTAAGAAAGTCCAAGGCATAGCCACGGGAGGGTCACCTCCCGGTATCCATGTGGATATCTCACCCCAAAAACCAGGTTTTTCTTCTTGGCTTTAATTCGGTTTTAAGTCGATCATGCAAAGAGAAATTGTTAGGGATAGGATATATTTGTCCGAGTTATTTGTAATGAAGGAGTTTAGCTTATTTGAATGAATGATAATGTATAGAACTTAGTTTCCTTCGAATTGCATCAAGCATTATAAATTACGAGCAAGATTATCCATTTACTATAGTAGTATATTTTAGTTAAATCCTAAAGATATAGAAATTATTTCTTGCACCATTAGTCTTATTCCTTTTGCAACAAATCATTGTAAATGATTAAATTCATGAAAGGTTTCTTTCGTTGCTCAAATTACTAGGAAGTTATCATTGCTAATTGCACATCTTAGCAAGGGAAATGTTTGTTATTTGGCATGAGTTCATCTGCAAGGAAAAAGGAAGTCTAAATTGAACTGTATTGGCTAAAAAGTAAATTGTCACAATGATAGCAAAACCGTGACAAGACGATTAAGATTACCTTCCAAAAGATATCCAAACCAATCTAATCATAGAAATATTCATACCCTAAGCACTTGACTACTTTTCTTATTGTAGGGTCAAAAAAATTCGTAAAGATAAAGAACTAGGGCTGTCCCCGAGATCCTTAAAAAGAAACCCTAGGCCCAACATACGTCAGCTTAAAGGATCTAAAACGGATTATTCCATCGCAGGACTTGCGCAGCAAGTACGAAATCATTTAGTCTTGTGATTGATTCACAAGGAGAAAGGGAAAAAAAAAAACCTCAACAAGGATGGCAGATCCCTACGCAAGTTATCTTGCAAAAGGATGTATTTTTGGATATCCTTCTAAATAAGGAAAGTTGTAAACCGGAAACTAGCATATCTAAGGAACTTTAGGGTTGACCAAGTTGGGTTAATAAGGTATGCCCTACACCAGAATGTAAAGGATCTTGCCAATTTACAAGACACCTTGGGAACGAGTGCTGATACACTCAAAAGGAAAGAACACTTCCTTAGCAGTTTGCCAAACAACACGGTTGATTAATGAAAATGTTTGTGCTTGCTAGAGATTTTAGGGCTCTGTTTGAATTATGAATTACAAATTAAATGAGTACCTATACTTCAAGTTAAAGGCCTGAAGGAAGAGGCAGTTTCAGTTACCCCCGACTACCTGCCTAACCCTAACCAAGGGGGTTGTTCACCGCGCCGGGAACGTGGACCGAACCCCAAGCGAGAGATCTCTCCGTTGAGTTGTACCTGGAGTAGGAGGACGCTTGGGTGCCAGGGGGGGCTCTGGCCGTAAATCCCTCACCTTTCGGGTCCTGCACAAGAGGCTAACGTGACTCGGGATTGGATCTTGAGGCCTGCATACTAGTTTACAGGCGGAAGCTTGGAATAGTGATCCCTGGGGATTACTGGATAGCCCTCGGGCGGATTATGGACAAGCCTACGGGCGGAACTCCTTGTATTTCAAAGATAAATTGATGAAATGTTAAAAAAAGAACTTGCTTGATATTGTTTTTCTATGTCACGTGATAAGATTACGTGAAGGAACCAGTGCTTAATGGGATTAATTAAAGAAGTTGATTGTTATATGTCAAATTAATGTGTTAGATAATTACATAACTAAAACAAATCGAGGAAAGTGCGGAGGATGGGCCATGGGTCCATCCTACGGCTGGGTGGTCCCGGTTAGCCGAGAACTTTTCTCAAAAATCTCGAAGAACAGCGGGATGATCATCAAAACGAATAACGAGAGCGATGACCTAGAGTTACGTCTTACCCGAGTTACACTGTTTTAGGGGAACGAAATGGGACTATGCCTTATGGCAGAGAGGTTGAGCCTTGCATCCCTCTCGTTTCCCATTCTCCTTGAACCAAGTGCAGCATGAATCCGCTTCGGACCTGGCGTTTCTGCGTAAAGTAGTTCACTCGGATCTGACGCTAGTTGCTGTTAGCTAATGACCAATCATGAAAATCCTAATTCCGGTCGATCCTAAGTGGGAACGGCTAGGATACTTCCGCTACGTGGCAGACGCGGGAAGACCTAGATCGCAAAACCCGTAACATTCCATGGGAGTGCCGGGCGGAGTTGTTTAGACATCCTATCCGATGGACTGCTAAGACGTGTCCTGGATGATACTAGTGGACACGTTACAGTTGGTATCAGAGCCGACCAACAACAGAATTGTTTTTATGAGATCTCAATAAAATGAAGTAAAGAAATTGTTGCTGTCCAAACATTTTCTCACCTTCAATGCTATCTTGCAGAATTATGAAGCGTGGTACAAGTTTTTAGTATTTCGGGTCATGTTTATGACTGCAATGCATTCTCCCCTTTATAGACAAAGAATGGGGATGATGAACATCCTGGAGCAGATTTATAATCCATCACATTTATACATAGAGCGAAGATGGACGGGGACTTCAGGAATCTACTATATAGCCGCCCACCGGTTTACTTATCTACAGACCAACCTAAAGAGGATTAAGTGGTTGGAAGACTTGAAGTCGTGAAGCTGTTCATTTTTGTGGAAGCTCACGTAATTCGACTTTACATATTCAAGGTCGGAGGGTTGAAATGAACTCATATGTGTAATCCCAGCTGACAGGATTAAAGTGTTGGGCCACCATGAGAAGTATGGATTCCAACGGAAAGGGTATCCTGAACTTCCAATGAATTATCGATTCCTAAAGATCCATGACCCAAAACCCTACTATTACACAGGTCCTGTAGACAAATGCAATACAATATTGTTCTCCCCAAACTGAATGTAATGATTGGCTTATCATCACACAAAACGTTGTATTCAAAAAGGCTATGCCCATGTGAATACAAATAAAGACTTCTTTTTATCAATATTTGGCTATGCATAAGAGTTTTTAAAAAGTTAAGTAGCTACATTGTTTACGAGATAGCTGAACTAAAAATGAAAGATAAGCTAACGTCGATTATCATATAATAACGTTAAGAAAACTTTTATCCAGGCATAACCCCAGGTACAGGTTCCAAATTCGCCTCCTACATCAAGTACTGCTGTGACCCAGGAGAAGAAGTTCCTCCTCAAGCAGATAAAGCCACCCGAGTTTGACGAGAGAGGCAGATTCGTCCAGGCTGATGCTGAAATTTGGATTGAATCCATGGAGGATTACTTTGAAGCAGCTGGTACTGCACCTACCAATCAGGCCATGCTCACCAAGTTAAAGCTCACCGGCGAAGCCAGACTTTGGTGGAAGCAATGGTGTAGGGATCAAGGGATTTCAGAGGGGTCCGTTACCTGGGAGAAGTTGAAGAAAGCCGTGCAGGGAAGATATTTACCACCTGCATATCGTACGCAGAAAATGAATGAGTTCTACGAGGTAAAACAGTAGGGCTCACTCTTGACGCATACTACTCTAAATTCGTCTCACTTTTAAAGTATGCGCCACATATGGACATAACGTAGCAGGTGTCCAAATTTTGTGCGGGCTTAAATCCACCCGTAAATACCCGTCTCGAATCTATGCGTCCATCAGATCTTCAGGATGCACTCATTCGAGCGGCGCCTATAATTCAGGAGGTGCAAGCTAGACCAAGGGGTAACAAAACTTGGTCCTATAGTGACCCGAACAGAGGAGCATTCAGACCTCAAATGAAGAGAGTTCAAGGTCATAATCAGGGACAAAGGAAGAAAGCAAGGACAAATAACGTCAACAACTTTGTTCCTACTCAAAGTAATGGCCGAAACCTCCGTTGTTTCCACTACAACGAACCCGGTCACTTCAAGAGGCAATGTCCCAAGCTCAGCGGAGGACATCGTCAAACGCCTTTCCAAGGTGCAGGCTGCGGTCAAGGAGCCGTTACCCGTGGAAGAGGAAGAACCACTTGCATTGCCAATAGGCAAAGATGTGAAGAAGAAGAGGAAGATCCGACTATGGAAGCTGAACTCGAAAAAGCGACAGTCCATGCCGCTTTACACAAGAAAGGGCCGAATCGCCAGTTCTCGGTGATTCAGATACCGTCGGACTATCAAGGTAAAGGTTTCAAAACCTTGATTGATTGTGGCAGTACACATTCCTTTATCTCACGAGCATGTGCAAAAAGTTTAGAAATAACCACAGTAGAAGCACCTACCCTGCTTGTGGAGTTGGCAAACGGTTGTGAGGTAACTTGTACCAGGCAAACTGCTAAGGTGGAATTCTTTCTGGGAGGAAAGAAGACTTCAGTCAAATTCAGAGTCATGAATTTAGGTATCCATGAGTGTCTACTCGGGATGGATTGGCTTAAGCCCAACGATGCCCACATCCACTGTGGAAAGGGTCAAGTTTCCTTTCGAAACTCTGAAAGGGAATTTGTCACAACTCAAGGTGAGGCAGGAGTGCCAAGAATCCAATTAGCCAAAATATCTCAGATCATAAAAGGAGTCAGAAAAGGATTACCCATTTACCTGATCAAACTCAACAAGTTAGATCAAAAGCAAGAGTCTCATGAAGGACCTTCTTGGCTAAAGGAATACGCTGACGTATTCCCTGAGGAATTGATTGAACTTCCGCCTCAAAGAGAAGTAGATCATGAGATTAGGCTAGTGCCTGGAGCTGCACCAATTGCAAAGAGACCTTATAGAATGTCCACACCGAAAGCAATTGAGTTGAAGGAACAACTCAAGCAACTATTAGATCAGGGTTACATCCGGCCTAGCAACTCACTGTGGGGAGCTCCAGTACTATTCTAGAAAAAGAAAGATGGGACACTTCGACTATGTATTGATTACCGAGGGTTGAATCAATCAACAGTCAAGAACAAGTATCCTATTCCTAGAATAGATGAGCTTCTTGATCGTCTTCAAGGTGCAAAGATCTTCTCCAAGATTGATCTCAGGTCAGGTTACTATCAGATAAGGATCAAGGAAAAAGATATTCCAAAGACGGCCTTCAATACAAGATATGGGCACTTTGAGTTCCTCGTTATGTCATTCGGGCTTACAAATGCACCTGCCACCTTCAATAGATTAATGCAAGATATCTTTAGACCATATCTTGATGATTTCGTGCTTGTCTTCTTTGATGACACTTTAGTCTATTCTAAACAGGAAGAAGATCATGAAACTCAACTTTGAATTGTCCTTGAGACAATGAGGTCTCATAAGCTGTATGCAAAAATGAAGAAGTGTGCATTCTTCAAGCGTCAGATTGAATATCTGGGATTCATAGTATCATCAGAAGGAATATCAGTAGACCCAGCCAAGGTCAGAGATGTGCTTGAATGGCCAATACCAGTATCCATCAAAGAGATACGTAGCTTTCTTGGATTGACAGGATGGTATAGGGTCTTCATCAAAAACTATGCTTTGATTGTAGCACCTCTTACAGACTTACTAAAGAAGCAGACTTCCATTACATGGTCAACTTCCGAACAAAATAGCTTTGACAAATTGAAGCAAAGTTTGGTATTAGCACCTATTCTAAAATTTCCTGACCTCAATAAGGAGTTCGAGGTAGTAACTGATGCTAGCATTCTTGCCTTGGGGTGTGTACTTATGCAGGAAGGTCATCCAGTAGCATACTCTTCAAGGAAATTGAAGAGTCATGAAAAGAACTATGCTACGCATGATCTGGAATTACTAGCTGTCATCCATGCTCTAAAGCTTTGGAGACACTACCTGTTGGGTAACAAGTTTACTCTAGTAACCGACCATAAGAGTCTCAAATGGATCTTTACCCAGAACGAGCTCAACATGAGGCAACGTCGGTGGATTGAAGTGTTGGAGGAATATGACTTTGAAATCAAGTACCGACCAGGGAAAGAGAATGTAGTTGCCGATGCACTTAGTTGCAAGGCATTCCTAAATTCCCTAATCTTGCAGAATCTATCAACGGTCAGATCTCTAGCTACAAGAGTATCTATGCCAAGCAACCCTATACTTGAGTTAGCTAGAGAGGAGGTATGCCATGATTTGGCCTACCAATCAATGCTAAAGGATATCTCTATCAAGGATCAGAATCAAAAGTTGCAAGCTAAGTATCAGGAATTTTCCATTGATAATGGACTTGTCTACTACAGAACAAGGTTGTGTATACCAGCAAGCTAGTCACTTAAGCAGAAAATAATGTGGGAAGCTCATGATTCCCCTTTTGCAGGACATCCTGGCTATGCTAAGACTCTTAATGCAGTTAGGAAGAGCTATCATTGGGAGAGGCTTAAAGGTGACGTTCTCAAATATGTCACTGAGTGTTTGTCTTGCCAACGTATCAAAGCCGAACATGTCATGATGCCAGGGAAACTACAACTGCTTGACATCCCCCAAATGAAATGGGAATTCATCAGTATGGATTTTGTTGTAGGCCTACCCCAAGTCCAAGGAGGATACAATTCCATTATGGTTGTGGTTGACATGCTTACCAAGGTTGCACACCTGATTCCAGTAAAAACAAACTATAAAGCCTCCGACATTGCAAGATTGTTTATCAAGGAGATATTCAAGCTACATGGATTACCTAGAAGAATCATTAGTGATCGAGATTCTCTCTTCACATCACACTTCTGGAGAGCTATCTTTGAAGCTATTGGGACTCAACTCTGTTTTAGCACCGCTTACCATCCCCAAACGGATGGCCAAACAGAGCGAGTAAATCAAATCATCGAAGATATGCTTAGGGCATACTGATGTCGAGAGCCGAAGAGGTGGATTCAATACTTGCCATTAGTTGAATTTGCCTACAATGCTTCTTACCAGCAGAGCATTCTGATGACTCCTTTCCAGGCACTGTATGGTCATGATTGTCGAAGTCCCCTAAACTTTTCTGATCCAACCCTAAGAGTTGAAGCGTCAAGACAGATGTTGGAAGACATGGATGACCAAATAAAGTCAATAAGACAAGACATCCAAGCGGCCAAGGATAGACAGAAGGCATACGCGGATTTGAAGCATCAAGAAAGAGTCTTCGAAGAAGGAGACATGATCTTCATTCGTGTACGCCCTAAAAAGAGTTCTCTATCCTTAGGAGATTGCAAGAAGCTAAGTCCAAGGTATTATGGGCCGTACAAAATCCTCAAATGCCTAGGATCCAATGCTTATAAATTGCAACTTCCTGAGAACCTAAAGGTTCACAATGTATTCCATATCAGCCTATTGATAAAATATGTACCTAATCCTAACCATGTACTTGATGATCAACAAATTGTAATGCCTAGTCAAGGAGTCCTTGAACTAAGGCTTGATAGGATCTTAGATGTTAGGGAGAGACAATTAAGGTCCAGAACCCTGAGAGAATGCCTCGTCAAGTGGAAAGATTATCCCGAAGAGGATGCCACTTGGATAGATGAAGGCACTCTCAACCATCAGTATCCCCAGTTTATCTCGAGATGAGGACATCTCGATTCCTCTAAGGGGGAGAGAATGTAATGTTTGAGTAAACATTTTTTTTAAGGATAATATTTTTTTTTCCCCCCTCCCCAACCGACTGTTGCGCTGGAAGGGGAGGGGAATAGTAACGAAGTAGAAGCTCCTCAGTGGAGCTCGCGGGTATGGCACGGCCATGCATGCCGACACGAGGAGAGGGAGGATCCCCCTCCCTTCCCTATTTATATAGGGGGAGACGTTGCCATCATTAAGGAGGGAGATACGTGAGGACAAGGGGAGCAGGCTGCTGCCGTGAGAGGGAGGAATTTCGCCTGTGAAAAAAAAGGAGGGGAGGACGCCGTCGTGTTGGGGAAACAAAGAAAAGTGGAGCCATGTGGAGAGAACGTGAAGAGGAGGCCTGCCAAATATCCTGCGCTACCGCCTCGTCGCCACTCCGTTTGGACCAGGGCCGTCCCATTAGTCCTCGCGCCCCAACCAGCCGCTGGTCGCTCCAAGTCATAGGCCGCCGAACCCCCCTGCCACCTCAGTCCGCCATCGACGAACGACCATATTACCCCCTCCCACGTGGAAGCTTTAGAAGCTTCCTGGGGGGGAAGCTTCTAAAGGGCCATCTTAGCTCCCTTTCACCCCCATGCTAAAGCCCTTTCCCCTTTTCCTTGGAGACCCCACCCCTTGCCCCCCCCCCCCCCCCCCCGGTTTTAATCCTCTTAAGGGCCTTTCACCCCCTTGTTGTGTCTTTCAAAAACATTATTATTACCCTCGTGTCCTAAAAACCCCCAAGGCCCCCTTCTTATGTTTTTTGGAACCTCACCCCCCCCTCATGTTTAAAGGATCATAAGCCCCTTTTTCCACAATAAAGAGTGGGCTTAGAGGTCCTATTATTACTCCTCTCTCCCCCCCCCCCCCCCCCCGTGCTTTTAAAAGTCACATAGCCCCTTTCCTTAAGCCCCTTTTTCATATTTTATAAATCCTCAAGCCCCCTTTTCCTTGGAACCACAACCCCCGTGTTAATCCCTTAAACCCCTATCCCTTTTCTTTGAAACCACCCCTCTTTCCTCCGTGTCTAAACCTTCCCTAGCCCCTCCCCTTGTGGCGCATTGAAACCCCCTTTTAAGTTTTACTTAAGGGTCCTTCGACCTTATTTATAACCTTTACGGTTACTATATCCCCTTAGAAGTTCTCTCTTGCACCTTGTGTTTTTTCCATCCCTTTTCGTTCCTCATTTGAGCGAATCATTAAAAGACCATTAAGCCTTCCCCATGGCTTCAATGGGTCTTAATCGTAGAAGACTCTGAAACACCCTTTCGAATTTCCCTGACTTCCAAGGAGGGAGCCTTCCAAAAACTACTATCGACAAGCGGTGCAAGGAAGCGACGGTGGAATTCCTAGGAGGAGTTGTAGAGCTGCTTCCATGTTCGAAAAACTACAATTGCGATGCCTCCTAAGAAAGTCCAAGGCGTAGCCGCGGGAGGGTCACCTCCCGGTATCCATGTGGATATCTCACCCCAAAAACCAGGTTTTTCTTCTTGGCTTTAATTCGGTTTTAAGTCGATCATGCAAAGAGAAATTGTTAGGGATAGGATATATTTGTCCGAGTTATTTGTAATGAAGGAGTTTAGCTTATTTGAATGAATGATAATGTATAGAACTTAGTTTCCTTCGAATTGCATCAAGCATTATAAATTACGAGCAAGATTATCCATTTACTATAGTAGTATATTTTAGTTAAATCCTAAAGGTATAGAAATTATTTCTTGCACCATTAGTCTTATTCCTTTTGCAACAAATCATTGTAAATGATTAAATTCATGAAAGGTTTCTTTCGTTGCTCAAATTACTAGGAAGTTATCATTGCTAATTGCACATCTTAGCAAGGGAAATGTTTGTTATTTGGCATGAGTTCATCTGCAAGGAAAAAGGAAGTCTAAATTGAACTGTATTGGCTGAAAAGTAAATTGTCACAAGGATAGCAAAACCATGACAAGACGATTAATATTACCTTCCAAAAGATATCCAAACCAATCTAATCATAGAAATATTCATACCCTAAGCACTTGACTACTTTCCTTATTGTAGGGTCAAAAAAATTCGTAAAGATAAAGAACTAGGGCTGTCCCCGAGATCCTTAAAAAGAAACCCTAGCCCAACATACGTCAGCTTAAAGGATCTAAAACGGATTATTCCATCGCAGGACTTGCGCAGCAAATACGAAATCATTTAGTCTTGTGATTGATTCACAAGGAGAAAGGGAAAAAAAAAAACCTCAACAAGGATGGCAGATCCCTACGCAAGTTATCTTGCAAAAGGATGTATTTTTTGATATCCTTCTAAATAAGGAAAGTTGTAAACCGGAAACTAGCATATCTAAGGAACTTTAGGGTTGACCAAGTTGGGTTAATAAGGTATGCCCTACACCAGAATGTAAAGGATCTTGCCAATTTACAAGACACCTTGGGAACGAGTGCTGATACACTCAAAAGGAAAGAACACTTCCTTAGCAGTTTGCCAAACAACACGGTTGATTAATGAAAATGTTTGTGCTTGCTAGAGATTTTAGGGCTCTGTTTGAATTATGAATTACAAATTAAATGAGTACCTATACTTCAAGTTAAAGGCCTGAAGGAAGAGGCAGTTTCAGTTACCCCCGACTACCTGCCTAACCCTAACCAAGGGGGTTGTTCACCGCACCGGGAACGTGGACCGAACCCCAAGCGAGAGATCTCTCCGTTGAGTTGTACCTGGAGTAGGAGGACGCTTGGGCCAGGGGGGGCTCTGGCCGTAAATCCCTCACCTTTCGGGTCCTGCACAAGAGGCTAACGTGACTCGGGATTGGATCTCGAGGCCCGCATACTAGTTTACGGGCAGAAGCTTGGAATAGTGATCCCTGGGGATTACTAGATAGCCCTCGGGCGGATTATGGACAAGTCTACGGGCGGAACTCCTTGTATTTCAAAGATAAATTGATGAAATGTTAAAAAAAGAACTTGCTTGATATTGTTTTTCTATGTCACGTGATAAGATTACGTGAAGAAACCAGTGCTTAACAGGATTAATTAAAGAAGCTGATTGTTATATGTCAAATTAATATGTTAGATAATTACATAACTAAAACAAACCGAGGAAAGTGTGGAGGATGGGCCATGGGTCCATCCTACGGCTGGGTGGTCCCGGTTAGCCGGGAACTTTTCTCAAAAATCTCGAAGAACGGCGGGATGATCATCAAAACGAATAACAAGAGCGATGACCTAGAGTTACGTCTTACCCAATTTACGTTGTTTTAGGGGAACGGAATGGGACTATGCCTTATGGCAAAGAGGTTGAGCCTTGCATCCCTTTTGTTTCCCATTCTCCTTGAACCAAGTGCAGCGTGAATCCGCTTCGGGCCTGGCATTTCTGCGTAAAGTAGTTCGCTTGGATCTGATGCTAGTTGCTGTTAACTAATGACCAATCATGAAAACCCTAATTTCGATCGATCCTAAGTGGGAACGGCCAGGATACTTCCGCTACGTGGCAGACGCAGGAAGACCTAGATCGCAAAACCCGTAACATTCCATGGGAGTGCCGGGCGGAGTTTTTTAGACATCCTATCCGATGGACTGCTAAGACATGTCCTAGATGATACTAGTGGACACATTACAGTCTAGGTTTCTATCCATCGGTACAATTGGATCCTATGAACGGAAACTATCATTTCATGTATTTATTTTAATCATGATTACGAAGCATGAATTCTGGATGACTATTCATGCACTGAACTGGATTAAAAACTATTATTTGATGTGAAATAATGCGAAAACCTTATCATTTTACATGTGTATCTATGCATATAAACTTATTCGAACTCGGTGCTCTACCATTTCATGCATGCAACCTATCACTTGGAGTAAACAAAAATCCTAAGGCTCGTTCTTATTCCATGCATGTAGCTACCCCTTTATTTCTTCTTCTTGAAATAATACAAAATATGCTTAACCAAAATTAATTATAAGCCTAGAATATCAAAAGGACCTGGGTTTGATTCATGATCATAGGGGCATTTGTTGCGTTGGTCGCTCCGCTCGCCTCTCCTGCATTATTGGTACCATTGGTAGCTCTGGCACTTACATTTCCTGCAACTCTCTTTTTGGGAGCCATTTACCACGCGGAGTTTGGATAGTCTGGACCTTAATGGGCCTTCAAGATGACACGCTTGGGAAGGAAAGGTCGTGAGTAAGGTGACCTTTGCTGATGACCTTCGCCGCTGACCTTCGCAGATGAGGGGGTGGCTTGAAAAAAAAAATGGCTTACCAGCTCCTCAAACACGGCCCTCAACACCTCTACTCACCAACTCTCTCTCTCTCTCTCTCTCTCTCTCTCTCTCTCTCTCTCTCTCTCTCTCTCTCTCTCTCTCTCTCTCTCTCTCTCTCTCTCTCTCTCTCTCTCCTTCTTCTCCTCTTCTCCTTCTCTCTCTCTCCCTCTTCTTCTTCTTTTCTTCTCTCCTTCTCCTACTCTCTCTCTCCCTCTCCTTCTTCTTAGACTTCTCTTCTTCTTCTCCTTCTTTCTCTCCCTCTCCTTCTCTTCTTCTCTCTCTTTCTTCTTCCTCTTCTCCTTCTCCCTCTCCCTCTCCTTCTCTTCTTCTCTCTCTCTCTTCTTCCTCTTCTTCTTCTTCTTCTTCTCCTTCTCTCTCTCCCTCTCCTTATCTTCTTCTCTCTCTCTCTTCTTCCTCTTATTCTTCTTCTTCTCCTCTTCTCCTTCTCTCTCTCTTCTTCCTCTTCTTCTTCTTTTTCTCTTCTTCTCCTTCCCTCACTCCCTCCTTCTCTACTTCTCTCTCTCTCTTCTTCTCCTTCCCTCTCTCCCTCCTTCTTCCTCTTCTTCTTCTTCTTCTCTTCTTCTTCTCCTTCTTCCTCTTCTTCTTCTTCTTCTTCTCTCTTCTCTCTCTTTGTTCACCGGGGGGGTCCTGACGAAAGCCCGGGGGGGTCTCCTGCTAATGCTGCAACGGAGGGGAGGAAGGCGAAGCACGAGGGGGGGAAGTGTTACAACTATATATATCATCTCTCACTTAACTTGGGTCTCACCTATATATACTAACTCTACATCAATATGAATCATTCTTTGGGAGCATGTCTTGTGTATCTCTCTCGTACTCTCTCTCTCTCTCAACATGGTATCAGAGCTATGGATGCGTAGCAACAACAAGGAAGATAAGTTGTTTCATTGTTTATACTTGATTGAATTATTTGCACAAGTGATGATTTGATATATGAACTTGTTCAAATTAGAAGTATTAGTTAATTTTGTCTTTAAAAACAAAACCAGATCATGCGTACTCTCGTCGTGCTCTCGAATCCTGTCAAAACCGCTTGTCAATCGGAGTTCTGGATCAAAAGTTATGACAGTTCAGGATTCAAGACAGCAATTCTACTCGAATCTGCGATTCTTTATTTAAAACTGTAATTCTAATTACAGTTTGTTAATCCCCAATTACAGTTTGTTAATTGCTCGTCTTCGTTAATGATGTTGATTACGACAAGCAAACATCTTGCTAATTTTAGCGATGTTTTATTATCGTTCACGTTCTTTGCTCGACCAAAATAGTATTTTTCTTATATGCGTCATCTCGTCTTGCACGTTACGCCTCTCTATTTCGGGCTTTCTTTTTAGTCACTCAATACTTTTTGTCGTTCTTACGTGCATATCCCTATTTTGATTGTCATGCGTCTCAACTATGCTCGTCTTGATCATGGTTTGCAGATTCTGCAATCTCATCTTATTTGTTTTCTCTCGACATACAGGCATGGCCAATTGCGTAATTGTTAACGGATATCCGTCTGGCCAACATTCGGTTCCCTTCTTCCAAGGACAAGGCTTTCCTGGGTGGAAAGCAAAGATGATGCTAATTCTTGAAGGTGACGAATTATTTGATATTGTTTTGGGCGACCTGTCTTGCCCAGTTCAACCTATTGATGTGATGAATAACAATTATGTGATTACTGATGGTCCATTATTTTAACAATGGAAAATTGATCATACTGATTGGATTCGTTGTGACAAAGCGGCTCGTCATTATATATTGTCTACACTTCCTAACTCACTTATGTTGGATGTCTTTCATCTGGAAACCTCTCATGCTATTTGGGAGTATCTTATCTCAACGTTTGAGAAGAAATCGGTCACTGAAATTTTATATCTCCAAACTTGTTTGAAGAATCTTCAATATAAGGTTGGTACTTCTATGCACTCTCATATCGAGGCTTTTAAAGACATTATCAATCAGCTTGGTGCTGCCGGCGCTCCTGTTGCTAAAAATCAGATTGTTACTCAACTTCTTCATACCATCAAAGATCCTTTCTATGACAATATCATCACTATTTTGTCTAACAAGGATGATATCCACTTTGACAAAGCATGTATATCTCTTATTGAATATTCTCAACGTCATGAGCATCATTTGGAAAAATCTGATGCTGTTTTGGTCACTCGCGAACAAAGGGATTTTGATGCTGCTTTTGTTGCTCGCAAGCGTCCCGCTTCACGTTTTCAGCAGGGTGGATGCCCTAATCAAGGTAGTAACTCTTCTCATCTTACTTATCCTAACAAACATTGTTCTTATTATGATAAGAAAGGCCATGTGGCTTCTGATTCCCGGGCACGTCAATATGATGAGGAGCATGGAGTTACTACAAAGCAACCTCGCTCGTCCAAAAGTTTTCCTCCTTGTGATTATTGTGCACATACAGATCATCCATCTCATTGTTGTTATAAACGCAGATATGATGAAGAACGTTCTCAAGATTATATTGTTCAACAAACTACAACTGATGATGATCATACTCATTAGGAGCTCAATTTCGTCCATCATGATATCTCTCCAGAAAAGGTACTTCATGTTCATGATGGTTCTCTATTCATCGTTGATTCAGGTGCCACTGGAAACATGACATACCAATCGCAGTGGCTTCACAATTATCATTCTCTTCCTATCAAGAAGTTTGTTTATCTTGCGGATGATACGACTTGTCAAGTCAAAGGAGTGGGTGATTTATATCTGGGGATTGTTTCATCCACCAGAATATTAAGAGGAGTTCTTCATGTTCCAGATTTGCAAAGAAATCTTCTTTATGTTTCTCGTCTAGTTGATCTTGGTTTGTTTGTTGGCTTTGATCATAATCAATGTCGTATAGAGAAAGACGGGCATACTATAGCAGTGGCTGCTCGACATGGTAATCTATTTGAGCTATCATTGAATGATACAGTTGCAAATGTTGTTATTGCCCCTGGAGATGCAGATTGCAAATTATGGCATCAACGATTTGCACACTCCGATTTTGCCAAAATTCTTGATCTTCATCGTCATGGTCTTGTGCAAGGTATGGATCTTAAATCTTATCCACGTATGGGAATATGTGAGTATTGTGCACTTGGAAAACACCATCGTTCGCCTTTCCACACTTCTATTTCATCACATTCCTGTTCTCTCTTGGATTTGGTCTATCTTCTTCGACATAAGTCTGAGGCTTTATCTATATTTAAACAATACAAGATAAGTGTGGAGCTTCAAACTGGATTTTCTATAAAGACGCTTCACAGTGACAATGGCGGTGAATATGTATCCAATCTATTTGATGACTTTTGTAAGGATCAAGGTATTCATCATGAGTTTACAGTTCCTTATTCTCCTCAGCAAAATGGTGTTGCTGAGCGCAAAAATCGCACTATTCTTAATGCTATACATTGCATGCTTATACACTCTGGTTTGTCTCGAAAGTTTTGGACTGAAGCACTTCTAACAGCCATTTTTATTCAAAATCATCTTCCAACTACTACACCTGCTGGTAAAATTCCTATAACAATCTGGACAGGGAAGACACCTTCAGTATCTCACTTTCGCACATTTGGCTGCATTGCTTATATTCATGTGCCCAAGGACACTCGACATAAGTTGGATCCTCCAGGTTTGAAGGTTATTTTTCTTGGCTATTCAGATCATTCCAAAGGTTACAAATTTTATGATCCTTCTACTCAAAAGGTTATCATTAGTCGTGATGCTATATTTGATGAGAAGACTATGGGTGGCACATGGTCGTCAGATGTTTCAGATGATACACAGTCTTTGCTTAGTGCATTTCCTTACTTGCTTTGTGATTCTACTAATTCTGATTATCATAAACCTCCTTCACCTCCAAAGAAGATTGATGAAAATTTGGAGATCTATGTCGATCTTCCTATTGAGATAGAGCATGGATTCTATTCTATTGAATATGATGTCTTTGATGATGCTATGTCTGTCCAAGAGGATCCAATATCGTATATGGAAGCTATCAATTCGTCTCAAAGGGATCAATGGCAAGAAGCTATGCAAGCTGAGTACGATTCTTTAATGTCCAAAGGTACATGGATTCTTACTGAACTCCCCCCAAATCGTGTTCCTATCAAATGTAAATGGGTTTATAAAACCAAGACCAAAGCTGATGGCTTGTTTGATAAGTTCAAAGCACGACTTGTTGCAAAAGGTTACTCACAGATTGCAGGAGTAGATTATCAAGAAACATTTTCTCCCATTGTGCGCTCCACAACTGTTCGTATGATTTTGGCTTTTGCAACACTATTTGATCTAGAAATTCACCAAATGGATGTTAAAACGGCTTTTCTCAATGGAGATCTTGAAGAAGAAATCTATATGGAGCAACCTGAAGGTTTTATGATTGCAGGAAAGGAGCATCTTGTATGCCAGCTTTATCGTGCATTATATGGATTGAAGCAAGCCTCTCGTGCTTGGTATATTAAGATTGATCAGTTCCTCACATCTAAAGGTTTTGTTGCATGTTTTGCTGACCCAAATCTTTACATCAAAAGGGAGGACAAATATTTTATTATTCTTGCTCTATATGTTGATGATACTATTCTTGTGTCAAATAATATTGCTTTCTTGGATGCTATGAAGAAGCTTTTATCGACTGCATTTGAAATGGTGGATCTTGGTGAGATACATTCTTGTTTGGGTATTCAAGTTCAACGACACCGACAACAAGGTATTCTTCTTCTTCGCCAGACAAAGTTTATTAATGATATTGTTAAGAAGTTTGGGTTGACAAATGCGCACTCTGCCAACACTCCCATTCTTTCAAGCTCTACCAAGGGTACATCTACAACACGCAATGAAGAATCAGCCATTCATCAACCTTTTGCTAATCTTGTTGGTTGTCTTCAATTTATTGGTTTAAACACAAGACCAGATATTTTATTTGCAGCTAATTTTTTGGGACAGTATCTTTCTTCCCCTTCCACTATTCATTGGAGTGCTGCATAACGTATTCTTAAGTACCTCAAGGGTACTAAGGAATTTGGTCTTATTTATCATCGTCGAGAGGATTCTTCTTTATCTTCTTCAACTTCTCTTGACCTTATTGGATATATAGATGTTGATTGGGCAAGTTCACACTTATCCATGCGATCTACAAGTGGGAATTGTTTCTTTTTAAATGGATGTTTGGTTTCTTGGTCCAGCAAGAAACAACGATGTGTTGCAGTTTCTACAACTGAGGCCGAATATGTTGCTGCATCATTAGCAGCTCGCGAGCTAGTTTGGCTTCGACAACTACTTGCAGATTTGGGACATCCTTCATCATCTAGTACACCTCTTCAATGCGATAACCAAAGTGCTATTAGTCTTACCAAAGACTATATACAACATACTAAATCAAAGCATATTGCTATTCATTATCATTATGTTCGACATGAAGTCAAGTAAGGTTCCATTATGGTGGAGCATTGTCCCAGTGATCAAATGGTTGCAGACATCTTCACAAAAGCTCTTAGTGAAGCTCGCTTTAGTTCATTAAGACATGCACTTGGTATTGTTCCAAGTTCTTGTCTCACTGATTGAGGCATGTATCATTGTATTCAAGAAAACTTTATAGTAAATCATTTTTGTATCGTAGGTATGTGTAGGGGCTCAGGTTTTTCCCTTGTTCTCCCCAAGGGTTTTTTCACTCGCAGAGCCAGAGACCTTTGTTTAAGTGGGGATGTTACAACTATATATATCATCTCTCACTTAACTTGGGTCTCACCTATATATACTAACTCTACATCAATATGAATCATTCTTTGGGAGCATGTCTTGTGTATCTCTCTCGTACTCTCTCTCTCTCTCAACAGGAAGGACCTCCTACGAACGAAGGTGGAGGGGGGGCGCACTGTGCAGATCCACGAGAGGGGGAGGGGCTACGCTTTATAGGAGGGGGAGGAGGGTGGTATGGCCGCCACCCCTCCCACCTAGGGGGCTGCATGCCCCCCTATCACTTCACTTCACTCCCTCTCTCTCTCTCCCCGACGTGCTGTCGGTGGGGAGAGAGAGAGGGATAAAAAAATTTGCTTAAATTTTTTTTTAAAAAATAAGGGGGGGTATATTACATCCTCTTCTCCTTAGAGGAATTGAGATGTCCTCATCTCAAGAAGACTTGGGGGTATTGTTGATTGAGAGTATCTTCATCTATCCAGGTGGCATCCTCTTCGGGATAATCTTTCCACTGGCTGAGGTATTCTCTCCAGGTCCTTGACCTCAAACGCCTCTCCCTAACATCCAGTATTCTATCAGGCCGTAGCTCAAGGACTCCTTGGCTAGGCATTACAATTTGCTGGTCATTAAGTACATGATTCGGATTAGGTAGATACTTTTTCAATAGACTAACATGGAATACATTATGAATCTTTAGGGTTGCAGGCAGCTATAGTCTGTAGGCATTAGGCCCTAGGCAATTAGTGATCTTATAGGGTCCACAATACCTCGGATTTAGCTTCTTGTACTCTCCCAAGGATAGTGAACTCTTTTTAGGGCGTACGCAGATGAAGACCATATCACCTTCGACGAAGGATCTATCTTGCCGTTTCAAGTTAGCATAAGGCTTCTGTCTATCCTTGGCAGCTTGAATGTCTTGTCTTATTGATTTGATTTTATCATCCATGTCTTCCAGCATCAGCCTTGAGGCTTTTCTTCTACCCTCAAAGTTGGATCTGAGAAGTTCAAAGGGGTACGACAATCATCCCCATACAATGCTTGAAAAGGGGTCATCTAAATACTCTGTTGGTAAGAAGCATTGTAGGCAAACTCAACGAGTGGTAAGTATTGAATCCACTTTTTGGGTTCGCGAGAGCAGTATGACCTAAGCATATCTTCAATGACTTGATTGACTCATTCTGTTTGACCATCAGTCTGGGGATGGTAAGCTGTAAACAGAGTTGAGTTCCAATAGCCTCAAAGATAGCCCTCTGGAAGTGTGATGTGAAGAGAGAGTCACGATCATTAATGATTCTTCTGGATAACCCATGCAGTTTGAATATGTCCTTAATGAATAATCTTGCAATGTCTGAAGCTTTATAGTTTGAATATGTCCTTAATGAATAATCTTGCGATGTCTGAAGCTTTATAGTTTGTCTTGACAGGGATGAGATGTGCGACCTTGGTGAGCATATCCACTACAACCATAATAGAGTTATATCCTCCCTGAACTTGGGGTAGGCCAACAATGAAGTCCATACTAATGAACTCCCATTTCATTTGTGAAATGTCAAGTGGTTACAATTTCCCATGCATTTTGACATGTTCTGCCTTAATGCGTTGGCAAGACAAACATTTCGTGATATATTCGAGAACATCACCCTTGAGCCTTTCCCAATAATAGCACTTTCTGACCGCATTAAGGGTCTTGGCATAACCAGGATGTCCTAAGAAAGGGGAGTCATGGGCTTCCCACAGTATCTTCTGCTTGCTTGAGAGTTTGGCCTGTAGGGATACATAATATTGTCCTAAAGTAGACAAGTCCACTATTGACAGAGAATTCTTGATACTTCGTCTTTAGCTTCGGGTCTTGATCCTTGATGGGGATCTCCCTTAGCATTTTTTGATAGACTGGGTCATGATATGCCCCTTCTTTTGCTAGCTCAAGAATCGGGTTGTTTGTCATTGATACCTTTGTGGCTAGAGACCTTGCCGTTGATGGATCTTGCAAAATAAGAGAGTTTAGAAATGCCTTGCGTGACTGAGTGCATCAGCAACTACATTCTCTTTTCCAGGCCTATATTTGATATCAATATCATATTCTTCCAGCACTTCGATCCATCGACGTTGCCTCATATTGAGCTCATTCTGGGTGAAGATCCATTTAAGACTCTTGTGGTCCATCACTAAGGAAAAGTTGTTACCTAGCAAGTAATGCATCCAAAGTTTGAGGGTATGGATGACAGCCAACAGCTCCAAATCGTGGGTAGCATAATTCCTTTCGTGGCTCTTCAATTTTCTTGAAGAATATGCTATGGGATGACCTTCTTGCATAAGTACACATCCTAAAGCAAGTGCGCTAGCATCAGTTACCACTTCAAACTCCTTACTAAGATTAGGAAGCTTCAGGATGGGTACTGATACTAAGCTTTGCTTTAGTTTGTCAAAGTTAGTTTGTTCAGTAGGTGACCATACAATTGCTGCTTACTTCTTTAGTAGATCAATCAGAGGTGCTGTAATCAAAGCATTATCTTTTATGAAAATCCTATACCATCATGTCAACCCAACAAAACTACATATTTCTTTGATAGAAGTTGGTGTTGGCCATACCAGAACGTCTCTGACCTTAGCTGGATCTACTGAAATTCCTTTCGTTGATACAATAAATCCCAGATATTCAATCTGTCACTTGAAAAATGCGCACTTCTTCTTCTTGGCATAAAGCTTGTGTGCTCTCATTGTTTCAAGAACAATGCAAAGCTAGGATTCATGATCTTTTTCCTGTTCAGAGTAGACTAGGGTATCGTCAAAAAAGACAAGTACGAAGTCATCAAGATAGGGCCTGAAGATATTCTGCATTAACCTGTTGAAGGTAGCTGGAGCATTCGTTAGCCCGAATGACATCACTACTAAGGGTCTTTTATTCTTCCAGTTCTTTAGTCATCTCCCTCTAACCAAGTTCAGTTAACACACTTGGCAATGCAAGACTTTTCATCTAGGCCTTCAAGATACAGTCTAGATGCATGCGTCCCTTCCATCTCTCTTAGTGCGGTACTATGCAGAATTTTCCAATCCAACTTACCCATCATGCGCATGGTGCATTTAATATATTAGTACCTCCTAAACGACCTTTAACTCTCTCCATACCTGGCAACGAATACTTAATCCTAATGCACCGGATCTCATGTGACTTGCATATATGAAAGTCTAGGTTTCTATCCATCAGTACAATTGTATCCTATGAACGGAAACTATCATTTCATGTGTTTATTTTAATCATGATTACGAAGCATGAATTTTGGATGACTATTCATGCACTGAACTGGATTAAAAACTATTATTTTATGTGAAATAATGCGAAAACCTTATCATTTTACATGTGTATCTATGCATATAAACTTATGCGAACTCCGTGCTCTACCATTTCATGCATGCAACCTATCACTTGGAGTAAACAAAAAACCTAAGGCTCGTTCTTGTTCCATGCATGTAGCTACCCCTTTATTTCTTCTTCTTGAAATAATAAAAAATATGCTTAGCCAAAATTAATTATAAGCCTAGAATATCAAAAGCACTTGGGTTTGATTCGTGATCGTAGGGTCATTTGTTGTGTTGGTTGCTCCGCTTGCCTCTCCCGCATTACCGGTACCATTGGTAGCTCTGGCACTTACACTTCCCGTAACTCTCTTTTTGGGAGCCATTTACCATGCGGAGTTTGGATAGTTTGGACCTTAACGAGCCTTCAAGATGACACGTGAGTAAGGTGATCTTCGCTAATGACCTTCGCCGATGAGGGGGTGGCTTGAAAAAAAAATGGCTTCTCGAACCGGCTCCTCAGACACAGCCCTCGACACCTTCTCTACTCACCAACTCTCTCTCTCTCTCTCTCTCTCTCTCTCTCTCTCTCTCTCTCTCTCTCTCTCTCTCCTCTTCTCCTTCTCTCTCTCTCCCTCTTCTTCTTCTTTTCTTCTCTCCTTCTCCTACTCTCTCTCTCCCTCTCCTTCTTCTTCTCCTTCTCTCTCTCCCTCTCCTTCTCTTCTTCTCTCTCTCTCTTTTTCCTCTTCTTCTTCTTCTTCTTCTCCCTCTCCTTCTCTTCTTCTCTCTCTCTCTTCTTCCTCTTCTTCTTCTTCTTCTCCTCTTCTCCTTCTCTCTCTCTTCTTCTTCTTTTTCTCTTCTTCTCCTTCCCTCTCTCCTTCCTCTTCTTCTCTCTCTCTCTTCTTCTCCTTCCCTCTCTCCCTCCTTCTTCCTCTTCTTCTTCTTCTCCTTCTCTCTTCTCTCCTCCTTCCTCTTCTTCTTCTTCTTCTTCTTCTTCTTCTCTCTTCTCTCTCTCTGTTCATTGGGGGGGAGGGGGGGCGTTTCCTGACAAAAGCCTAGGGGGATCTCCTGCTGATGCCACAATGGAGGGGGGGGAGGTGGCAAAGCACGAGGGGGGGGAGGACCTCCTATAGACAAATCTAGAGGGGGGTGACCCACAGGGCAGATCCACAAGAGGGGGGGCTACGCTTTATAGGAGGGGGAGGAGGGTGGTATGGCCACCACCCCTCCCACCTGGGGGGCTGCATGCCCCCCTATCACTTCACTTCACTCCCTCTCTCTTTCTCCTTGACGTGCTGTCGGTGAGGAGAGAGAGAAGGATAAAAAAATTTCTTAAAAATTTTTAAAAAATTAAGGGGGGAGGGGGGGTATATTACACTAGGGCATGATTTTTTGGTCAAGATTAACTTCCTACTTGTGTCTCTTACTCGTTCTCCTATCTCAATTCTTCTAATTTCTCTCTTGCTTTTGTGTGATAATGGACAAATATATCCAATTTGTTGACACAAGGATCCTCTCTTGTGGATTAAGGATTGGGACCATATCGTGCAAGACCATGTAGGTCTAACAATAACTCACTTTAGAAGAATGACTCTTAGTGCCTCCAAACCTTCTAGATTTGTTGAGTTTGTATGTGTTGATGTATCTATCAATGGATTGTATCATTTTAAATCTTTCAACTCCTCTCAAGGTCCCAAAATCTAGTATGGCTTGTATGACTCGTGGGGTTCCCTAGGGAGGGCAAGTGGGGTGTAGCTTGAAAATATGTCTTTTGGTTCTTATGAGGATGTTTTGTATTTTAATTAGTCAACTAGATGCTACTAAAAAGTTGTTGACATAATCATGTTTAAGTGGCAAGGCATATGGTTGCAATCACCAATTAATTTGAGGCACTTAAGGTGTTAGAAATGGAGTTTGGACTGAGTTGCAAATGCACTAGGCAAACCTAGGTTGCTAAGGTAATGATTATATTCTAAATTTTCACTAGGGTAACCTCCCAAGTTCCAGATCCATGTGAATAGGTCTATTTGAGCAATGTGATTTTAATGGATGCACGATGAGAAACATATTTTTTGATAACCTTAACACAGTAAGATGGAAATTTTGTAGCTCTATTAAGACATTGGTTGTCAGCAGAATCTTTTAAAGTTCTAAGTAAAATTGACACAAGTTTTGTGAAGTACCTTGTGAAGATGGTGAGAATTTTGCCAAGGTTTTTGGTTCAATCCCCATATCAAAACATGTGAGATAGCTTTGAGATGCTAGTTTGTCTAGGCACAACCAAGTGGATGGCACATGTGCTACCACCTCAAGTAACGAGTAAGGTGCTGGCATTTGTCGCAAGAAAAGGTGGGGTAACTTCAAGTGGGTGGTGCTGAGCTGTGATTTTTTTTCAAAGACCTATCTTTGAAAATTGATCATTATTTTATGACAATATCCTCAACTTGAGAGGTACCTTATCACATATTAATATATACTTTGGTATCGATGATTGTGGATATCCGCACTTTTTATCTACATAAATAGGTATTTTAGTCTATCAAAATCCAAATTTTATGCCAAATTTTTTAATTTTAGGCAATTATTATGATTTTGGACCCAAAAAATGACCCTTCTTTTTTCTTGATTTATTTAGGGACCCATAAATTTTCCTTAAAGGAAAATAGTAGTGATGAGTTTGACTGGAGTGCAATGACTAGAGTGATGAGACACTCAACTTTCTTCAATCATAATAGGCTACGTCTCAAGCTAGGCTAGGTTATGAGCACTTAGAGCTTATTATACAAATGCATGTGTTGTTTTTTTCCTTGTGCAAAAAGCACTCACTCAGCTTAAGATAAAAGTGGGCAAGTTAGAGAACCTTAGATAGCAAGGCAAGTTGTTGCAAGGTTGATTGGTGGCAAGATCACCCCAAAAGGGATGTGGTCGAGATGTTGCTCAAGAGGGAGAGTGCCCTAAATACTTCTACCTTGGTTGGTTGGTGGAGAAATTGGTATGTGTGATGTGTGAGTGATGGCTTGGCAAAGGCCTCAATGTAGGTAGATTTGTCACAAGCTTTGAGTTGATAAGGTCGGTGGGATTTCCTTTAGTGCTAGAATAATGTTGATTCAAGCAAGCCATGTGGGTTGTGATGTTTGCCTCATGAGCTAAAAGCATGTATTCTCTCTAGTAGTGGTGAGTAGGATTGCCTCAAGAGTCGTTTGCCTTGAGTGGTTGAGAAGTGTATCTAGATTGTCTCAAGTGGCAATCCACTCAAGTCATAGAGCTATGCCTTGAGTTCACAAGAGGACTCTTGTCTCTAGTGGTGGCACAATTATTATCTCAAGAGGGATACAATGCTTACCTCAAGAAGCTTGAGTGACTTATTGCCTTGCATTGGCCTTATATTTGAGATGCTATGATATTATTGTCGTATTGTTGCTACTATTGCTTGTGTTGGTTGTGGATAATAAGTTGTAGTTGACATTGTGGCAATTATTGCCTCAAGTTGATGCTTTTTGTCATGAATCGTGTGGTGGGGGGACGTTATCCTTTTTATAATAGCTTACTATCCACTTAGGATTAATCTAAAGCATACAATATCAGTGAAGATTTAATGTCAGCAAAAGCAATCGATTGAAATTTAAGCATGATGCATTGGAAGGCAAATGGATCACTGATTTCAGGTGGAAAAATATGCATACAATGAAAGATGTATCTAAGAGAGCATATACAAATATATCTCTCCAACAAAAGGAATTAATCTCAGCATGTGGATTAAAATGAGAGATTAAGATTGAGTTGTTATACTCCTTTAGTATTTGGGAAAGACAAATGAAGCATGATCCACTATGATGCCAATTTCTCCATCAAGAAAGCCTAATTGATTAGAGCACTCCAACGGATGAAACCTTCAAGCATTTGATGCTTCCGCTGATGGTAGCGGCTCTTGTGCTTGTACCCAAGCTTAATCTTTAGTAATGGAAAGCTTTCATGGCTATCCACCACAAGAAATCCATGCATGTTGAGCTCCATATCTTCAATACAAGTAAGGGAAGGTCAAGAATGGCAAAAGGAGCTCCTAAGGGCTAAGATTTCAAAGGTGGGAAGGCTTGAGTTGAGCTTTAATGGCAAAGATAGCTCTAGATAAAGAATCCATGGTTTCCCAAACTATCCAACTGTCATCTTCCGAGGTTTGCTCGATGGCCAAGAATATCAAAAGGGGAAGAAGAAGAGTGCTGAAGAAGTGCCCAAGGTTTGCCAAGAGTTCTCTGAGCAGCCAACACAAAATGCACCAAAAATCACAAGTTGCTCCTTGGTGGTTTCTACATGCCTCACTTAGCATATGGGGTGCTCTGTAAGTTTTCTTGGAGATGCCAAGTATCAAGTGGAAATGATTGTTGATGTCCTAAAGGCAATTGAGAAGAGATCTTGGGGGTTCTTGTGGCTAGTAGCCATGGCAACTTGCTGGAGAATGGAGAGAATGGGGTTGGGACAAAAATTTGATGAGATTTTTGTTCTCTTATAACTTCTGAGTCTCCAAATTTGGTGCTCGAATCCCTAAAAATTGCACAAAAAGGAGTGATGACCGCTAAGTTAGCCATTTTACCTCTAGAGTTTGAGTCCCCAGTCATAGCTCCTACTTGCTCCAAAAAGTACTAGGGTTTCAGATTTGAAAAGAGAACTAGATGGAGAAAGAGAAAACAACAAAAGGATCAAAGCCGGATGCTCTAATACCACTTGTAATGAATGAAGGTGAGAGGAGAGAGAAGAATGAGCTGACAAGAGAGAAATAGAGAAGGAAGAAGAAGAAGAAAGACTAGAGGAGGAGAGACAAAGATAGGAAAGAGGGAAGAAAGAAAGAGGAAGCCATGGAAGCTAGAGATGAAGGTGAAGAGTATATTCTTGATAATATATGGATGGCCTAAACTAGGTCTCTTACACCTTATGTACCCCAATCAATATGACTAGGTGTCTAACCCTCAGTTCCCGTGTATCCCGCTCGTTACAAGGCATGGCTATTAGGTGGCAACTTTCTATGGCATACTAGTACTCCTTTATTCCACAAGATATATTCCAAGTACTTGGAATAATTGTTTGTTTTCATAGTATGGACAAGGTAGTGACACCAATGCATTAATGTCACGATTTAACACACACTTTAGTATTTTAAGATCACTACCACCTAAGTATCAATTGATATTGAACTCTAACTCTCTCTATACGAAGCTTCTCACTATTTTCTTATATCATAATTATGTCAAGAGAATGAATTTATTAAAAGATCCATGATAGCATAAGTACTTTATGCAAGTCCTTAGACACACATTAAATGAAGAAATGAGTGTTTTATCTTTGGCATAGGACATTGCATAATTCGTTAGTGTAAGAGCTACTCTTTTCAAATGCATCATTTTATAATTGCTTCGTAATACATCAAAATCAAACTACTAATAAACATACTTAACTATAAACATAGTATAATATAATGTATCATATTATCAATATTATGTTGCAACAAGTTAATACCTTCTATGCATGGCTCCTTGTAGAAACAAGCTATTGTACACTACAATTTAATTAGGTCAAAAAAATATTATTAAACTCATCATACTTATAGAACATATTTTTTTGGGCTTGCTTTCTTCTACTTTTATATGCTCCTTGGTAAGAAAAGTATTATCCTATTCACTCTCCAATTGATGCATTTCACATTTATTGCATAGATCTAAGTTTAAATGGACAAGGCAAGATCATATGTTTTATCTTGTTGCGAGCTAGTGCATTTGTTATAGTGTTATATATATCCCCATAACCTTGTCTACTAACCACAATAGTATCACAAGTGATTTGTACTTGTTTCACCAAAAACTATCAAGGACATCCATAAGAACCTTATTTAAAGTAGCAAGGCAAAGTGCTTGATATTAAAGGTCTCTTAAAATTGCAATCAAATGCTTGTATTTTAAGAATGCTTTTAGAAGCTCCAATTGCTAACCCTCATCTTACCTTCTAATATCATCAAGTCATATTATTAAATAAGAAATATATTATTAGAGAATGTAGTAATTTTAGATTTTCTTTTAACGGAAGATTACGAACTACAATTCTTGCACACACCTTTTCTATGCTCCACCATTTAAGGATAGTGATAGAACTTTTACTAATCGATGTTCTCTTTCCTTGTAACCCATGGGCGCTTTGTTGTACCTTTGTAATGTGGCTTCTATAATATTCTTATCCTTCTCTATTTTCTTCAAAAGTGATTTCAATGAGAAGTATTCTCCAAAGGTCAAATTTCTTTACCCAAGCTCAACCATCTCTTGTTCCTTGTCTTTGCACTACTTCAATTGTTCTTCAAGTTTCTACAATTTGTTTTACTTGACTTGCAAGGCTTTTTGCAACAAATTTAAAGAACCCTATGACTGTAACAAAGATTATTGAGTATTATACAATATTGATTGATAATATTGATGTATATGAATATTACCACCTAACTATTTGCAAATGCAATAAACCAATTCTCATAGCAAATCAAATAATTGGAAATTCAAAAGATGCACTATGTTTGCAAGATAGCCATAGCCAAGGTAGCTAGGCTTGAAATAATATTCGCATGGAAGGCTGAGAATCATAGATGTAAGCTGCAACATGAGTACTCACCTCATGTCAAGGTGGGACATGGTATGCACCCCATATCTTGGTGGCTAAGAGCATGCACCCTCTTAGTTGATGGGAGGAAGGAACCTCGAAGCATGTATTGCTTATAATGGGCAAAAAGATCCCTCACAAGTTACATCTCCACCTTTTATACTTAACCTTAGCCTACTCTAGACTAAGGTGACTTATGCTTTATTACAAGCCATCCCGGCCTAAAAGAGTTTTGTCCTCAAAGCTGAATTGGGAACAAATTACAAGGACAATTACAAAGATATCTTGAAGCATTTGGAATCAAGCTGAAATTAAGCTCCATGTTGATGAAGATCAGATAAGTTGATGAAGATCAACCACAGAAATGGAATAGGCTGCTATAAACTGTCCAAAACAGGCTGTAGTACAAAATTAGCCATATCTTGAGCTAAAAGTGGCCGATTTCCATGTGCAAGATACAGAAATGTACAGGACAACATGTAGTATCTAGCCATGCCTTCAAAATCAAATTTTGAATCCAATAAGACAATCTACTTTCTGACGTAAATTTAATACAGCGAGCTAGGTATTGCCCTGTTTATGAACTGTCCTCTTGCCAAAGCCATGGAAATTGTTCCAAATATGATGCTTGTTGCCATGAAGACTCTTCAATAGGCAAACCCTTCCATTTGATAAGGTATTTGCGGTTTCTTAGAACCTTCTCCCACTTGCCAATAATCTTCTTGGGCTCATAGATGATTTAACCATCATCATCCAAGGGAGGTAGTTCTTCAAGAACTTGAATCTGAGGTCCCACATACTTTTTAAGCTGAGACACATGAAAGATGTTATGGATTATTTTGTTTGAAGGTAAGTTGAGTTGATAAGCAAGATCCCCAACTCGCTTAACAATACAATAAGGACCACAAAACCTATGAGCAAGTTTGTTGTATCCTCCTTTAAGAGAAGCATAAAGCAATCTCAACCCATGCAAAGATTTGGTACTAATGAAGCTATGGGTGCTGCCCGTATCAATCAAAAGATGAACTTTTCTACCATTGATCATCTCTTTAAGTCTACGGCTGTTTTCTCCTTTAGAACCGGTCCAAGCATCATGAGAAATTGCACATAAAGAACCACCCGGATCAAAAGGAAAACTATCCACAATATCATAAAATTCATCACTATTTCCTTCATCTTCATCATGCATTTCTTCAACCATAGGGTTTTCTTCTACCTAAAATACATTTCCCTCTTCACTTTCATTCTCATCCAGCTCATCAATGATGACAAAGTTAAGCTTGCTATTTTTGGATTTGCATTTCAGCCTATGGTCTTGTGTCCACTTTTCTCCACACTTGTAGCATAACCCTTTTGCCCTCATGTCTCTAATTTATTCATTTGAAAGAACTTTGCTATAGGTGATGTTCTGAAATCCCTTTTGTGCATTTTCAGCCCTTGCAAAGTTTTGTTTTGCTTCAGCCATTGGTCTATAACAATTTCCTCCACTTGGCTTTGATCCATAGACCGTTGGTGGATATGTAGGCAACTTGTTGTAGTTACTAGTTCCCTTGCTTTCGTGCTTATAAACATCCCTTTGCTGGCTGAAATGTGCTCCAACCTTTGAAAGCTGATTAGGTAATGAATACCTGCACTTTTTGGCTGAACTCCCATTGAATCTCTTCTATATTTCTGCCCATACCTTTCAGCATATAAAATGGCTTCATGAATTGTCTTGAGCTGCATTGCACCTACTTTCGAAGAGAGGGCTAAACCTAGACCAAATATATATTTGTTTAACTTGGCCAAATCATCAATCCCTTCATTGTACATAGAAAGATTAAGGAACATGTTAGAGTAATCACGAATGGACATGTCTCGTTGTTGAAGACCATACCATCTTCTTTACAATCTTTCTTTTTCCATTGGAGAGACAAACACTTCCAACATTGCCTTCTTAAAATCCTCCCAAGAAGCAAAAAGTGACGAACTCTTTGCATATATCTCCACCATGTGTGCACATAGCCTTCAAGATGGAGTGCTGCAAAATAGATCTTGGCTTCATCATGGCAAGGAAAAAGTGTGAAGTACATCTCGGTGCACAACCTGCTCCCGAAGGAACTTTGCACACCTTTCGCAGTTTCAAGGCCCATTTAGGTGCCCGTCTTGCTGTTTTATCCCTCACCATAGGTGGTGGACCACGAAAGACCACTTGGGAAAGAGTGGATGAAGATTTGAAGACTAGGGGTACCGAACAGGGCAGTTTGTGACATCCTTGGATACATTTGCAGGTCTTTCCAACATGTATCTATCAGTTTGCTGATCAGGGTGATAGGTTGTTTGCCATGCAACATGTGTCTAAGAATGTATCTAGGCAGAACAGAGATGAGAGATGGTACATTGATTCAGGGGCTTCAAATCATATGACACCCCATGGAGAATGGTTTGGTGAGATGGTTGTTGGTTCACATGGCTATGTGTGTACTGGGGATGACACCCAACATGACATTCAGCACATAGGAATTGTTCCGTTTGTTGATGTTGCCTAATGGCAAGAAAAAGAGCCTACATGATGTACTACATGTACCTACAATAACCAAGAATCTTTTGTCAATTGGACAAATGGCAGAAAAAAATCTGCAACATGTGATATTTAATAGAGATGGATGCTTTGTTGAAGAATATGGTAATGGCTGCAAATTGATTCCTAGAGGCCGAAGAGATGGTAGAATGTTTACTCTTGATGCGTCAATTCTAGAATTAAAAGCAACCATGTTTGCACATGATGATGGTGCTATACAAGATGTTGAGATATGGCATAAGCGAATTGGCCATGTGAATGTACAAAAGTTGAAATCTATGCAACAGAAGGAGATTGTGCTTGGACTGCCTAAGTTCAAGTATCATGACTTTTGACATGTATGTGATGCATGTCAGTTTGGAAAGCAAGCATGGTTTCCATTTATGAGACATGTACAGAATATCTCATGACCCTTGCAGTTGGTACATTCAAATGTACGGGGTCCATCTCATAATGCTTTGTTTAGTGGTGCTCGTTACTATGTATCCTTCATTGATGATTTCAGCAAGTATACTTGGCTTTACATACTAAACCATAAGGATGATGTATTTGATGCATTCAAGGACTTCCAGAAGCATGCTGAAAATGAGTTGAGCTACTGTAAATGAGTTGAGCTACTGTAAAATTTCATGTCTTAGATCAGATGGAACTGGAGAATATATCTCTAATTACTTTGACAGATACCTTGCTAAACATGGGATCAGAAGACAGTTAGCTTGTAGCTATACACCGCAGAAAAATGGTATAGCAAAAAGGAACAATAGGGTATTGATGGAATCAGCAAGAGCTATGTTGAATGAGAAGAGTTTGCCAAATGGTTATTGGGCTGAAGCAGTAGTGACTAATGTCTATGTATTGAATAGAACCCCTATAGCAGGGATTCATGATGTAACTCCATATGAGAAGTTGTATGGTCATAATCCTGACTTTTCACACTTAAAGGTATTTGGTAGCATTGCATATGTGCATGTTCCTAATGAAAAGATGAAGAAATTGGATCCTAAAGCTGTCAAGAGTGTGTTCCTTGGTTATGCACAAGACCGGAAAGCTTACAAGTGTTATGTATCGTCTACACATGAGACATTGATTAGCAGAGATGTTGTTTTTTATGAGCTTGCATCGTGGTATGGTAATCATGTTGCAGTAGCTACTGATGGATGTTGAGAGTGAAAAAAGACTGAATTTTTGACTGATTTTTTGTTGTTTTTGAGGACTGAATGATTGATTTTTGATGGATTTAGAGTGATGTATGGTTATTAAAGGAAGTATTTGAGAGTGTTTTGGATGATATTGATTATGTTTTGGAATTTCATGATGATTCTCAGTGGAGATGTGAAGCTCTATGATGTTCTGATTGGTTCTGTATACCTTTTGTATAGCTTCTGTTTTGTTCTGATTGTCTTCTGTATGAAGCATGGATTGATGATTGATGAAGATTGAGATCTTTTGAAATCTTATTGAATATTTTTTGATAGTTTGGAATGATTTGAGTATGAGTTACGAGGTTCTGATGACCTTCTATAACCCTCTGTAGAGCCTATGCCTCTGTACTGTCTCTATACTATAGTTGTATTGTAGTTGTTCTAGTGATGTACTGTAACTATTCTGTAGACCTTCTGTAAGTGTTCTGTAGAATGTATGTGTGACTTTGAAAAATTTTTCTAACCTTTGTAAAGGATGAATCTAAGTTCAAAAGAGCTAAAACAAGTGGAAGAAGCAACTGTGCTGAAGACTGAAGAGAAGACTAAGTGGCAGTGACAGTAGTGAGCTGTGAAAAGACACTGTAGTGGCTCTGGTGACTCTTCATATCAGACATACCTCTTGGGAGGTGCATCCACGACCTAAGAAGGATTATTGAGGATTATTATGAGAGTATTGTATTGAGGAGATGATGTACTATTGATAGATAGAGAGAGAGAGAGCCAGAGATAGCCAATTCTATCAAAACAGTGTAACTGTATATGAGAGATTGAGAGAGAGAACTATGAAGACATTGAAGATGAATAATATGTGATTGATTTACATTCAAAGATGGTGTATTCTTTTGTTTTCATTATTATATTGATGGATTCTATGAAGATGTTGAAGATTATGGTTGATTCTATCAAATCCGTGGGAGATATCTACTATGATGTTGCGTGAAGATTTGTTGTTTTCTTTATTTTGATGATCAAAAGAATGAGATAAAAGCTTGTTGATGTTACAAGATAGATTTTCTTGCAAGAGAATTCCATTTTCCTTGGTGTTCCTCTTGGGGCTCCATGTTTTTGGTGTGCAACCGGGGAAACTTGCATCAACAAGCACCAGAAGAGGCTGAAAATGAAGGAAATGGCATTGGCAAGAAGAGGAGAATTCAATGGATGTTTGCAAAGTTCCTTCTTCCACTGAAGAGTTGAAACTTCTCATAATTAAATCCACTTTCCACAAGAAGTTCATTCCACAATGGCGGAAACATATCACCATCATGATGCATGCTCTATGTGGTGGACTGTTTCATCTTCCTATTGAGTAGCAGAAACTTGCATCTTAGTGGCAAACTGTTTGGGTACAAACTGAAAAGAAGAAACAGAGAGAATGACCATCCATGGAAGATTTGACATTTATTGAGAAGTTTCCAGACATCATCAAGTGGGATATTGTGAAGACGCTTCAGGAGTCTTGGTCTATGGAGATTCATGAAGACAAGAAGGAAAAGAGTTAGAATTTGTTCGTGGATGCTCAACAGCAAGATACATGGGAGGCTTGGTGCACTGACAATCTTCTGCAATCTTCTATTTGTCCAATTAGCAACCAACTGGAAGTTGGTAGATAGAGTTTTTTTCACAACATACACTGTTGAAACCCTCAGAAGCTGGCATTATTATAATGATGCAACAATGATCCTAAGAAGAATGAGTTTTGATACTTTCAGAACAGAATATCTTCCCCTCTGCAGTGGTTTGAAAGCTGAATTCAGAGATGTTAAAAAGAAGGAAGTAGAGGAGATGTTGGCCAGAGAATCCATCAGAGACTGAAGCCCCCTCTGATACTATCATGTTGAGTCCAGACCAGCTGGTTGGAGCCAACCCCCTGATGAATGACGCAATAAAGAGGCAAGTGTTAGAACGAGTCCAGAGGTACATGAGAAGAGAGAAGGCAAAAATCAAAGCTGAGAATGAGCTCACAGCAGCAGAAGCCTCCTTTGACGCCCTAAAAACGTTCTTTACAGAAGTCCCCATGGTGACTCAAGGTCCCCTTCCTAGTCAGATTCGTCCTGGAAATATTGATGAGACAGGCCAGCAAATGTAGTCACATTGCCAGTTTTTAAGGGAGAGTACAATGAAGACCATGATCTTCATGTAGCAGAGTTTATGGTAACATGTGTGGCTAACAATGCCAGAACCCTGAGCATTGGTTAGCAATATTCCCTACCACTTTCAAAGGCGCGGCATTTCAGTGGTATGAGAGACAAGCAGCAAGAACTTTTTGCACATGGGACGACCTGAAGTTGGCCTTTCTCACTAAATTCAGGCGTGAAGGTTTTGAAGAGCGGATGCGAGAGGATTTCATAAACCTAAGTCAGTCCTCTGGAGAAAGAGTAGAAGCTTATGTCTCGCGAATGGAATCCATCCTGAAGAGATGGACTAACCATCATTTGGATGAAGGAATCCAAAAAGGAGTGTTTCTTAGGGGCCTACAACCAGAAGTTTGCAAGTTCGTGGAATTGAGAAGACCAGTCAATTTGCAAGCTACAGTGGAAGGTGCAAGATTGTATGACAAAGTTGAAGCAAGACTGTCAATGACTCCAGGAAGAGGAGTCTTACCTCGTCCCATGCCTGGAATGTCTTACCAATGCAATTCAGTGACTCACTGATTGTTAGTACTTATCATTTTACAATATTTCAGCTTGGGTAAAAAGAATTCAACCAATCAATGGATTAGAGTGATAAAATTCATCAATCAATAGATTCAATCAATTGGATTTAAGTGGTATGCTGGAAATTTCAAATTAAAGCCTCTAATTCACTTATTAGAACTAATATGCATAGAGCAAACATTGCATTACATGAATGGATTGATTCAACCCACCAAATGCAGTCCCAGGGACAGTTCCCTACCCCTATCCCCAAATGCAAACAGTGCCACAGTATAATGCACCTAATCCACTGTGGTCACCGCAGATGATAGTGCCTCAAATGATGGTTCAGCCACAACAACAGTGGCCTCAAACAATTCCTCCAATGGCAACTCAACAACAATGGAATCCTACCAACTGGAATCAACAACCCCAAGTCTCAATAGGAGCTCTGAATCAGAGTCAGAACAGAGGACCTTCTGGATCAACCCAACTAGTTTATGCAGTAATTACCGAAGCTTCCCAAAACCCTACTACAAGTACTTCAGGAGGTGAAAATCTGAAGGACTACTTATCCAACTCAGTTGCAAGTATCAAGAAAGAGCTTCTAGATGTGATTACAGAGCAGCTACAGATGCTGAAGGTGAATACTGCCAATATATCCACTCCTGTGGGAGCTGGAAGAGATGTGATGCGCTCTAATACATGGTGTGGAAAGTGTCATCAAGCAGGACATTTAGCCACTGAATGTACCCAAAAACCAACCATTCATGGAGCCTTCTATTTCTACTATTTGCAGAAGAACCATACAGAGGATATTTGCTCTCTAAAAGAGATGCATGAACAAAGACAGAAGGATGAAAATCCAAGATTCAACTTGTTGGAATCTAAAATGACAACACAGGATATTGGACCAAAGCCTAGGAAATTTGGTCCTAATTTTGGTCCAAGGAGGTTTCCCTCTCAAAGTTACAGAGGACGACAGTCTGGCGATGGTCAGAGATCAGAGGTGGAATGTTACAGGTGTGGAGAAAAGGGACATATCTCCCCAAATTGTCCAAACCCTAGACAATCTGTGGATTATAAGCCCTTATGCAATCGGTGCAAAGGTAAAGGCCACACTGCAAAGGACCGTCCTAGTCCAACCTCTATAAAGGCCAATGCCACTAATTGCCAACATAAGGTACAAGAGCCTGCCTCCAATTTGGTAGAGTTGGAAGTTGCCACTGTGACACACACCAAGAAGAAGGAACTAGTTGTTCAAAATGAAAATGATTCTCTTGCTAAGACTATGAAGTTCAACCTACCTACAGAGGGATAGGGCAGTACAGAACAGAACAGTGCAGTACAGAGCACTACAGTGCCACAGAGAGTTACAGAGACAGTCCTAGAGACAGGACCAGAGGCCTAAGAGATAGAAGATACAGAAGCACTTCCAGAAACAGAAGAAGTGCTGATGCTGCAATTACTAGAAGAAAAAGGAAAGATGAAAATGGGTGTAGCCCCCTTCCCCAGCAGGCTGGAGAAGCCTGTGGATCCTATCAAAGATTATGACTTGGTCAAAGACCTAGACACTTTTAAACCAAACTTAACATTCCGACAGCTTTTCGATATTTTTCCCCTCTGAATTGGCACTCAAAAATGGTATAAAATCGATCTTTAAGCCTTAAACCAAGCTAGTTTGCAGGAAGTGGCATCCTTCGCTTTGATGGTGTCTGCTGATGCTGTCTCCCAGCTGCCAAAAGAAATTCAAAAGTATCTTGACAAGAAGACGTGGACTAAGGATTGCTCCTTCAACAGCGACCAAGAACAATAAGGCCCTAGAGCCTGTAAAGGAAGTAGATGTGGCTAATGTCTTCCTAGATCCTAGAACCCCAGAGATTAGTGTATGGATAGAAGGATGGTTTATTTCAGATGCATTGATTGATGGAGGCTCATTAGTAAACATAATGATGGATGTCACAATGAAGGACTTAGGGTTGCAAGGAATTCAGCCTACACAATGGCTTATCAGATTGGCAGACCAAAGCAGAGTCAAACCGTTGGGCATCCTCCCATACGTAAAAACAACCCTTGCAGAAAGAGACTATTGGCTGGCATATTCGGTGGTCAAATCAAATTCTTATGGGACTTCATATCCTCTGTTGTTGGAAAGACCTTGGCTTTTTGAAGCAAGAGCCAGGGCAAACTGGTTCAAAGGAACCCTAACCCTAGGCAGAGGACCCAACAAAGCGATGTTAAAGCTGTATGGATTGCAAAAAGGCAATGGATCCACATCCATTGAAGTCATAACTGACTCCTCTAATGAGGTAACATATGGTACATCAAGAGATTAAGAGACTATTAAGCAAATCTTTCCTAAGAAAACAGAGGCACAGTCCCTAATAGTGGGCACTGTAAGCCAACTGCCACGGGATGTAAAATCCTTGTCCATGGGAGAATACCTCCTGCCTCAACTAGAATTAACTTCTGAAATCACCTCTGACAGTGAAATAGAAGCATGGATGTACTGTTCTCCCTGTTACATGACAGCCGTAGAGACAGTACAGAGACAGTATAGTTACAGAGCAGAGACAGTACAGAAGCAGAGCAGATACAGAGTGGATACAGAACAGAGACAAAGAGGATACAGAGATAGTTACAGAGATAGTAACAGATACAGAGCCAGAGCCAGAAGCAAAGTCAGAAGCTCTGACAGGAGTAGAAGCAGATACAGAGGCAAAAGATATGTTCTTCTCCTACAGAGTCTCTATAGAAAGAGAGACAAACCCTCCAAAGAAAGAGGATGGAAATGATGAGGAAGAAAATGAAGCAGGTTATGAAAGTGTAGATGAAGAATTCCCTGTGATAGAGGATGATTTTGTTGATGTCCCTACAGAGACCTCAGAGGCCGAGTATCTCAGGGTACTGGATGGAATGACTATGGTTCCATTTAGGTTGATCAATAGACCACAAAGTATGCAGAATCTGTATAAGCAATGGATTAAAAGCATAAAAATTAAGTTCACAAGTGGCTCCTGTCACCCTAACCGTTCAGTCCAGAGAAAAGATGATGATGATGCCCCTTGTCAACAGAAGCCAAAGCCCTCAGAGCCACGACCTCTAGAAAGTCCGTGCTATGTTGCATTCTTGGACGCATCCTCGGAAGATGAATCCCTAAGTCCAGAAGAAATTACCACTCACACTGAAGCAAACAAAGCTCTGATCCCCTTCCAGCAACCTAAACAGATGAATGAGTCATATGTACAGAAGGAGGACATTGGTTCTAGTGGAACATCAGACAAGGATACTACTCTCTTGAAAGAGAGACCTCTATCCAGAAGCAATCCGTGGGACATTTATCCGCGAAGTGGAAGGTGAAAGACAAGTAATATTTCTGGATACTGATGGTACTAAACGTCACCTGAAAGTGGGTCTCAATCTTCTAGAAGAAGAACTAGTGGTCCTGCGAGACCTACTCAAAGAGAACTTGGATGTGTTTGCTTGGTCATATAAAGACCTAAAGGGGATTGATCCCACAGTATGTCAACATCACATTGACCTAGAGCCCAATGCCAAACCTGTAAGGCAAAGACAAAGACGGATGAATCCTAATTATTCTACTCTGGTGAACGCCGAATTATTGAAACTTCTTGAAGCAGAGTTCATCTATCCCGTGGCTAACAGTGAAAGGGTTTCGCCCATTGTGGTAGTACCCAAGAATAACAGGAAACTTCGAATATGTGTCGACTTCCGAAAGCTCAATTTGAAGACAAAGAAGGATCATTTCCCTATCCCTTTTACAAACCAACTATTGAACACAGTGGCAGGCCATGAGCTGTATTCCCTCTTGGATGGGTTCAGTGGATATAACCAAGTCCAAATTGCAGAAGAGGACCAATCAAAAACAACCTTCACCACCACAGAATGGGGGACCTATGCCTACAGAGTGATGCCATTTGGGCTCTGTAATGCTCCTGCTACCTTCCAACGAGTAATGATGGTTGCCTTCCAGAATCATCTGCATGATTTCATAGAGGTGTATCTTGATTACTTTTGCGTCTATAGCTTGATCTGAGAGCACTCGGGACACCTAGAGCAATGTTTTGACAGATGCCGAGAGTATGGGATTTCTCTCGACCTCGACAAATGTGTCTTTGGTGTCTCATTAGGAGTTCTTTTGGGCCATATTGTCTCTACACAAGGGATTGCAACAAACCCGGCAAAGATTGAGAAGGCAACTAAGGCGGCCCCTCTGCACAATCTCCTAAGGAAAGAGGCAGATTTCCTTTGTATTGATGACTGTGAAGAAGCCTTTAATACCCTAAAATAGTGCCTGATCCAAGCACCTATCTTACAGCCTCTTGACTGGACGAAGGAGTTCCATGTGCACACAGATGCATCAGTTGAAGGGCTAGGTGATGTCCTATGTCAAAAGGGCCCCTCTAAATTAGATCAACCGATATATTATGCAAGCCGAAAGATCACTGATAGGGAATGGAACTATATAGTGATAGAGCTTGAGTGCTTGGCAATGGTGTTTGCACTGGAGAAGTTTCGACACTATCTATTGTCAATGCATTTCAAGTTCTACGTGGATCATGAAGCCCTGTCCTTCTTGATGAACAAAGCAGATGTTAAAGGACGACTGATGAGATGGTTGCTCCTATTCCAAGAGTTTGACTTTGAAGTGGTCACTAAGCCTAGCTATTCCCATGTCCTGGCCAATCATTTATCATGGATCCCTCAATCAGAAGAGGGGGAACAGGATAATCCAGACCTTCCTGATGCTTCCTTGTTTCTAGTTGAAACAGTTACTCCCTGGTATGCAGACATAGCCAATCTCCTGGAAACTCAATAGTATCCTCCTGGCATCTCAAGTCGTGAGAAGAAGAAGCTTCTATTAGAATCAACCCCCTACACTTTGTTAGGCGATGCCCTGTACAAGAAAGGCAAAGATGAAGTGCTGCGGAGATGTGTTACAGGAGATGAAATCGGCAAAGTATTGAAAGCATGCCATGACGAACCCTGTGGTGGACACTTCGCAGGAGAAGCGACAGCCAGGAAGGCTCTGTTAGCAGGATATTGGTGGCCGACCCTCCACAAGGATGCATATGATTACTGTAAGAGATGTGATGCTTGTCAACAAATGGGGAAACCCACCAAAACAAGTGCCATGCCACTACAACCCATTCTTCCCCTAAAGTCGTTCAAGAAGTGGGGGATTGATTTTGTAGGTCCCATTGATCCACCCACTAGATGGAAGTAGAACAGATACATCTTAGTGTGTACGGATTATGTCACAAAGTGGTGTGAAGCTAAAGCCTTGAAGCGGGACGATGGTAACAGTGTAGCCTTCTTCATGTATGAGAATATTATCACCCGTTTTGGCAGTCTCCTTGAGCTGGTAAGTGACTGAAATGCTCATTTCCTTAACAAAATCATGGAGGATCTCACAGAACTATATAAGATCCGCCATCGCAAGTTCTCCCTATTACCCCAGAGCTAACGGCCAAGTTGAAGTCACCAATCTCATCCTTTGCTCGATTCTGATAAGAATGATTTCCGCACATCATCGCGACTGGGATGATCGACTTATAGAGGCCCTCTGGGCATACAGAACCTCTTATAAGGCAGCAACAGGATAGACCCCTTTTCAGCTAGTGTATGGTACAGAAGCTGTCTTTCCTGTTGAGCTGAAATTGCCCTCTTTGTGAGTGGCAGTTAAAGAACGCTTGGGAGATAGTGAGTCACTGCAACGATGTCTCCTGTACTTGGAATGCTTGGATGAGATACGGCAGATGGCCTTACAGTGCATGGAAACCACTCAAGCGCGACGCAAGGCCTATCATGACAGTTTCATCAAGCAACGCAAGGAGTTCAAAGAAGGTGATCTTGTTCTAGCCTATGATTCGTGATTTGGCAAGTTTCCTAGCAAGCTTCAACAACGGTGGATGGGCCCGTACAAGGTACTGGCCGTCAATCCTAATGGCTCTGTTCAGGTGTAGACCGTTGATGACTCTGATGATCCTTTCCTTATCAATAGCTATCGCCTGAAAATGTATTTCCCTCCTTGGGGATCTTGACAATCACAATCGACCTACCCCTTTCCTTTTGGGCGTTGCACTCTCCTTCTTGTTGTGCTTCTGATAGCCATTATGATTCTCCTCATGAGGCGGTTTCGTTCTACTACCCCCTCGTAGAAACATCTCAACCCGACATTGTTATCTTCTCGTCTGATCCAACAACGGTAGCGAGGTTGGTCCTGATATATGGTATTTCTACCATTCTCTTTTTTAAGAAAAAAAAACACAAGAAGAAAAAAAAAAGTAAAACAAAAAAAAAAGAAAAAAAAACAAAAACAAACAAAACTGTTATGGGAGAAAAGGAAGAAATTCCCTCTCATAGCAGGCCTCGTTCCAAGAAAATGTGGAAACACCCTTGGATGGGAAGCTGACCCTGGAAAAGGTGGTAACACCCCACAGTTCAGGATAGCTGACTCACCAGCAGAACCTTTCCAGCAAGTAATTTGAATCCACCTCCCTTGGTGCGATGTCTTTGCAATATCAATCTGTCTGCCTTTCTTAACAGACGACTCTTCTTACAAATCATTGAAGTACGAGACTTGTTGGTTGCCTCCTTGGGTACGGCTCATCCTCAAGATCCTAACAACAACAATAGCCGACATGATCTTCATCACCAACCCCTTGAGTGATGTGAGCTTTCATCCTAACAGGATGGGGACGTGGGTATGGGCTGCCCTCTATATCTATCAAAAAGTGAGACAAAGGGTGGGGTGAGTGCCCAGTCTTTCCCTTCAAATCAAATGAGAGGTGAGATGTGTGAATGGAGTGTTGCACCCACGGGATGGGCCTTTCTATGCACAAAGCACGATCTGTTTTTGTGCACTGCACTACAAGGCTCCCTGGCCTTCCTTCTTGTACTATATGTCGACACAAGACGGGATGTACAGTTGCACCATCAATTGCGTACAAGGCATACAACCTCTGCACAAGCGACCGTGAGGATTACATCAATGGGTTTTAAGAAAGGGCTGCCCTCTGTATCGTTCAACAGAGTGTGAGACAGAGGGTGGGCTGAGTGCGACTGGAGTTTCTTCAATCAATTACCAAGAGGTGCGGATTGAGGGATGTTACGACCTTTGGAGTCAAGTACGTTCCCGTTTCCCTATGCACCCATGGGAAGGATCTCTGCCATTAGCACAGGACACATCACTATGCTCTATACACTGCACTATAAGGCTCCCTGGCCTTTCTTCTTGCACTGTATGCCGGCACAGGGTGGGATGCACAGTTGCACCATCAAATGCACACAAGGCATACAACCTCTGTACAAGTGACGGTGAGGATTACATCAATGGGTTTCAGGAATGGATTGCCCTCTGTATCTATCAACCGAGCGTGAGACAGAGGGTGGGCTGAGTGTGACTGGTGTTTCTTTAATCACTTATCGAGAGGTGAGGATTGAGGGACGTTACAACCTTTGGAGTTAGGTACGTTCCCGTTTCCCTATGCACCCACGGGCTGGGTTTCTACCATAAGCACAGGACACGTCACTTTGTTCTATACACTGCACTACAAGGCTCCCTGCCTTTCTCCTTGCACCTATGCCAGACGGGTTGGACGCACTAATGCACCATCAATTGTGCACCCTGGCATACTCCCTCTGTACCATTCCCTTGTCGATTCCTAAACCGGATGTGCGCTATGGGTTTCATCTTTTTTCTTCGGGTGATATTAGTCATGGGGCGAGTGCCTACTCTTTCAATCCATTTGAGTGATCATGAGTTGAGTGCAATATCCCCCACTATCGACAAATTTCATGTGATTCCTTCAACCAGCTACCTCCCTAGGTGCTACCGCGTGATCCCTGCCACGAAGGACGAAGGACGTGTGCTATGAAGTTACCTTGTTACCTCCTGCAGAGCCGATGACGCCTCCAGACACAATCTCGATAGTCGACATTCCTTCTCGGCAATATGGGCCAAGTTTTTCTAACCCTACGCCTTCTGTTTCTCATTACCGGTTATGTCTTAAGTGTGGGGATATTTTTGGTTGGTCTGATGTGATGTACCATATCCCTGATGTTTGGGTTACCCTTCCCGCTAAGGTCTTAAGTGTGGGGATGCGTCCCTGTACGTCTATGTTGCATACCCCCATGCATATACCCTGTTTTGCTCATGCATCTATGCCGTGACTTTATTTTACCTTGATGGGTCCCTTCCCCACCCTTATATTCTATTTCACCATATCCTAGGGATTGTTTCTTGATCATTTACCCTTATTCTTGGTTTTGCGCTTCTTTCATACGAACGGACCTTACGTTCACCGAAAACTCAATACAACCTTACAACCATGTTTGTCCCTTCAAACTGTCTATTTTTCCTTTTTACCAACCCCTGTTCCGACAGACGGTTTTCAAGTTATTAATTTTTTAAGTAATTCCCATAAAATTGGACAGTTTTCCATGTGAACGTGTCATTATTGCTTCAAAACCCTGATCTGATGTGTTAGGCTTGTCCTGCCCCTTCCCTCTGACACTTTTTCTTTTTATTTCGTGTCATTTCGATGCACGGTTCATCCGTTATTAATTTTTTTGGGTCTTCAAACCTTTTTCGTGCCTATTTTTTACATTTTTTCATGTGAACCTGCCCTATTTTCATCGGAATTCCAGTTTGATTTGACAGTCGTGTCCTGCCAGTCTTTTCTCCATTTTTTCCTTTTTCCTCCCCCCTTTTTTGATTGTCGAATCTTTAGTTATTAATTTTTCCAAGCGTTTTTTAATGCATTTTTTGTGTTTTTTCCACGTGAACCCATCCTAATTTTCCCTAAACTGAGCTTTGAGGTGCCAATCTTGTGAATTCATTTTTTTCAGACATTTTTCCTTTTTACCGCCTGCTATTCCGACGCATGATTTTTCCCGTATTAATTTTCGAGTTCCTTTTCAGACTCATTTTTGGGGTTTTTTCCATATGAATGTGTCCTATCTCGATCGAAACTGTGTTTTGTCATGATAGAGTTGTTCGGACACATTGTTCTGCACACTTTTCCTTCTTTCCGTACTTCATTCCGATGTGCGAATTTTCCGCTATTAATGCCCGTATGTGTTTTCGGGTTTTTTTTTGCGTTTTTTCCATGTGAATACCCTGATTTTGTCCTGGAACCCATGTCGCATGTTTTCAACATTTTTCCCTCGTCTCTCGGCCCATTTTTCCTTTCTACAGATTTTTGATCCTACAAACAGTTTGGATTTTATTAATTTTTCTTCCTTTTTCTCGTTAACCACGTTTCTCGCCTCGCGCGTGAACGTGCTTGTTTTTGGTTTTACGTGCCTCAGGACGCCCCGTGGTGTCCATGGCTCGCGCATCCCCGTCCCTGCCCATTTGACCCCGTCATTGCAATTTTTTTTACCCCTGCCTACGCATGCACACGGGCCAAGGATGTGTTCTTCTATTTTATTATTTCTTTGTTTTTCTTTTTTTTTCATTATTTAAAACACAAAAAAGTACACACACAATTTTTTTTTAAAAAAAAACTAAGAAAAAAAAGAAGAAGAAACAAAAAGAAAGAAAAACAAAAAGGAAAAAACAAAATAAAAAGAATGAAAGAAAATGCATTATTATTATTATTATTTTTAACACAAGAAAAAAAAACAACAACTTCCTTACCTGCCCGTTGCGAATCGATCTCCTCCCCACTCCTTTCCCTTCCTCTTCTTTCCTCCCTCCTTCCTCCCCTTCCTCTCCTGCTCCTTCTTCTTTCTTCCTCCCCCTCCTTTTCTTTCTTCTTCTCCTTCTTCCCTCCCCCACTCCTGTCGGCCCGCCACCCTGCCTCTCCTTCCTCTCTCTCCTCCTCCAGCCGCCCTGCAGCATTGTGTGCCGCCCTGCAACCCCCTCTGTCACCCTCCAGCGCTGCCGAATGCCTTGGACGCCGCCGCTCGTGGACGCCCTTTCCCTCGCTCCGGACGCCATCTGCGCCTCCTTGGCCGCCACCATGGATGCCATCGCCTGCGCCTCCTCGGCCGCCACCACGGACGCCATCTACGCCTCCTCGATCGCGCCACCATGGACTCCTCCTCCCTCTCTCCTCCCACCTCCTCCTCCTCCTCCTCCTCCTCATCCTCATCCTCATCCTCATCCTCCTCCCTCTCTCCTCCCACCTCCTCCTCCTCCCTCTCCTCCTCCCACCACCACCTCTGCCTAGGTTACTAACTTAACTTTAGTTAATTTAACTTAACTTTAGTTAAGCTAACCCACTTTTAGTTAATTAACCCCATTAAAGTCAACTAACCTAACTAGGGTTAAGTTCCAACTATCCTAACTATAGTTAGGTCACAACTAACCTAACTAAGGTTAGGTCCTTACTAACCTGACTAGCGTTAGGTCCAACTAACGTAACTAGGGTTAGGTTCCAACTACCCTAACTGTAGTTAGGTCACAACTAACCAAACTAGGGTTAGTTCCTACTAACCTAACTGTAGTTAGACTCACTAACCTAACTCAGGTTAGTTCCACCCCCCACTAACCTAACCTAGGGTTAGTTGATCCCAGTTAATTGACCCCTAGTTAGTTTGCACCCCTACTAACTGTACTATGGTTAGTTATCAACCCCACTACCCCACCCTAGGTTAGTTAGTCTAACCCTAGTTAGTTCGGACTTAACTAACTAACTTAACTTGCCTAATTAACCTAGACTAACTTAATTGACCTAACTAACCTAGACTAACTCAGACTAACCTAATCAACCCTGACTAACCTAACTAGCCCAGACTTGACTTACCCTGACTTACCTGACATATCTAGACTAACTTGACTTAGTTGACCTAACTTGCCTCACTTAACCAACTAACCTGATTTACATCATTTAATTGATTTAGTTAATTTCACAATTCATTTAAACTCAAAAAAAATTTTAAAATTTCCCCCCTATTTCTGCCATTTTTTGGAATATTTGTCAGGTGGAAATTAAACCAACTAAATTGCAAAAAATTTTGATTCTGAAAATTTATTCAAAATTGCCTGAAAAATACATAAAATTCATTTAAAATTAGTAAAAATACATAAAAAATCCAAAAAAATCTCAAAAAAATCCATCCACCCCCCTTCCCTTTTTCCACTAATTTTTCACTTCAATATATTTCCATACATGGCAAAAATATTCCTTGAAAAAAAAACCTAATTTTAATAACATAACTTGTGGCCATTTCCTACATGGGTGCAATTTTATTTTATTTCCCTTCATCACATATCCATGTGCTATATATCTTGATTTTATTATTATTATTATTATTAAAAAATACAAACAAAGAAAAAGAAAAAAAACAAAACAAAAATAAATAATAAAACCAATTAACCAAACCACACTATAAAAACAAAACAAACACACCTAAAATCTAACACAAACATAATACAAAATTAAAAATTAAAAATACATTACAAATCAACAAACACACTAAGGCGTTTTCTTTTTTGTTCAGTCTCAGTAGTCTTTGATTTTGTTTGACTAGATTCATTGCTTTTGGGGAACTCCTCTGTGCACCTTCAGGCCATTACATACACACCCCTACCAGGTATTTATTTTGTGAGCTTTATTTATTTTTATCACCCCCTTAATCACAATTAATTATTAAAATGAATTATCTATTCACTCACCTTTTCCATGCGCATTCGCGCTAAACACACAATTTAATAATTTAAAAATCAACCAGCCATTCACTTTGCACGTGCTACGTGCGCTTAAGAGGCACTTAATTTGTTAATAAAAATGAACCAGCCGTCACAAAAAAGCACGCGTTGGCAAAAAAATGCTCCACATCACTATTAATTTTTAATTAAGGAATTTGCATTTAGAGACCCAATCTGGGAATCGTATTTTGGGTTGCGATAAAGCATCGTTTTCACTTAATAAATTGTAATTAAATTTTTAAGAACGAACCGTTGTTTTCTTATTAAGGTTCATAAACTAATAAAATGTCACCCATTGTTAATAATTTCTTAAAATGAACCCTTTATTAAAATATTTTCCCCTTACTACACTTTTTTTCCCTTTTCAATTAACACGCTTCGTGGGATGGGCGCGTAAAAGTCTTTTAGTTGACACTGATGGTCAAGGTTATAGTCAAGTCTTGATGTACATTTTTATGGTAGTCTGATTTGTCTATGTGTTACGATTACGAGTACGGTGTGTAGTTCTTTCTTTCTTACCTGATACGGGGATTTGGGTGCTTGCATCACATGAAGTTTTCGATCGCATATGTGTAGAGGTCATGCCGAATTTTTTCTAGACTGTGTATTATCTGGGGTGGTAAATGGGTTAGTTACGTCTATGTCTGTATGTGTGTCCTTCTTTTGGATTGATTTCTTTTTTATAGCCTTTTGGTTGTTTTGCAGGCATTCTTTGTGAATGTCTGTGTTGTGGTGTGTGTGTTTTCCATCTGAATGGCGCCTCACGCTTCTCCCCCTATCCAGTATGTCCCGCTAGTTAGTAGGGATTACTCTTCCCTACTAGCTTTTGACCCTATAGCAAAGGCAGGCCTCGCGACTTTCGTGGCTGCTACCTTCCCCTTGATTCCAGAAGATCCATCCATGTGTGATGAGTTCCTTGCCTCATACAGCAAGAACTCGGGACTGCTTCATGGTACTTCCATGACATTGACACCCCGAGGGTTAGAGAAGGCTTTGTCTCTTCCCTGCAAAGGAGAGCCCTTTGTTACAGCTCGCCAACTATTCTCTAACGATGAGATTTTGAAGCTGTTACAGAAACAAACCAATGAAATTCTGGATGTCAAGAAAGTGATCAACACTTCAGGATTCTCCTTTTCCATGATCACTGATCCTGTGTGGAAGTTGGCCTGCCAGTTTCTCCAAGATCGGTTTATGCCTGCAAAAACGCCATCCCATTACTTGTCCAAAGAGCTCTTTACAGCTTCCAAGATGGTGTTAAAAGGAGTAGCTATTGATTGGAGCACTTACCTACTCACAAAGATGGATCAACATTTCATCAAAGTAACCAGGGAAAATGTCACAAATGTTACCTATGGATCCTACCTATATACTTTCTTGACATACTCAGATTTAAAGAAGGGTGTGCCTCCACCTCCTCCATCTGATCCAGTACCTCCTCCACCACCTTCAGAAGAGTCAGAACCTATTGATATAGAGGATCTAGATTCTCCTCCTCCCCTGGTCATTCAGCGAAAATGCTTAAAGCGTGTGGCAGATAAAGCTCCTTCAGTTCTTCCTTCAATTACAATTCCTGCTACATCTGGCAGTGACCTCCCTACTTATCTCACATGTAACAACCTGTTCAGGGCACATAGAGAGGGTTCCTTGGATATATCAGTCCCTTCACTGAACAATCTAGTGTCGAGAGATGCCATTCCATTCCTATGTAAAGACATCCAGAGTTCAATTGAACTTTCAGTGATGACAGCCTGTGTTCAACAGTTGTATGCTTCCTTTTATAAAGAACTGATGCAGTCCAAAGATCTATTGCATAAGGCAACATCATAATTAGCCTCTGCTAAAGACACATTGGCAGATCTGTTTAAGCAGATGGAGCAACAAACCCAAATGATTAAGACCCAAAGAGAAGAGATATCTTCTTTGAAGATTCAGTTAACAGAAGCTCAATCAGAGGTCACTAAAATCTCCGCGGAGAAGGAGAGGATGTCCAAAGAAGCTCAAGAGTTTCGGACTCTCTTAGATGCAAAACTCTCAGCGTTACAGACTGTTAATGCCATAGTGGAATCACAAGCTTCCCAAATCAAGTAGTTGCAAGACCAACTGGCACAGTCACGGTCTCTTCCTCCAAGCCCTAATGTTCCACTGATTCCTTCTATCTCAAAGCAGGACTTGGCAATTCTCCAGAGACAGGCTACCTTGTGTCCTTTATTCCAAGATAAAGTGGAAAGATTGCAGTCCAAGATGGATTTGTTATGGTCTACATTTGAGCATTTCTAGGAATATGTTCCTCCGGACCATTCTTTCTTTGTCCACTATCAATTGCAGAAGTTGGCCTTTTACATGAAGCTTTCAACGATGGATCTTCCTCTTCCAAAGGATGGTTGGAGTGGGGCTTGGTCTCCTGAGTTGCTGACAGAAGTGGTCCGTATGGTGTTTGAAGATTCTGTCTCATGACGGATACCATGTTGCTATCATACATGTATCTACGGGGAGATCTGTTGATTCCAGATGAAGTAGATATGGCCCGGTATGTGGGAGACGTGGTTTTACAAGCTGTTTTGTATGTCAACTATTTGGAGTTGTGGATAGATTACATGTTCCAGAGTTGCTCCTCAAAAGTGGCTACTTGCCTTGATAATTCCTGGCACTCAACGATTGATTCTGTGGTCCTGAATCAATGTCAGAACACAGCTTCTACCTATGTACAGAGCACTAACCAAGTAAGGGTGGATCTCTTAGCTCACCTTTCCAAAAACTATCCATTTGATTCAACCTTTTTTTATGCCTATTAGAGAATATCTATCTTAGGTCCCTCTGTTCCTAGCCTATTGTACTACAATAAATGGCTCATCGTTATGAACCCTATCTTTCCCTTTATCAAACCAATTCAATAGCAATTTTACCCCTTCTTTTCTAACCTCAATCTAATCCTCAAAGTCCCATATTTACATATTGTTCTTTTATCGAAGATAGAGTATTTTCCCCTTCTCCTCCCTGCCCTTCTCCATCTATCCATGTACCTTCTACCTTTCCTATTTATCAATTAACACCTTTCCTAACTGATTCCCTAAAATTTTTAGCCACTCCTTCTTTAACTTATTCCCCCTTTTATAATTTTGCCTACCCATCTCTTCATCCACTTTTACTTATTTCACTTCCCTCTCCTACCACTTCTATTTCTCAACCCCCTCAGCTGGTTAGTGAATATGAAGGGTTTGATCAGCAGATTCCCAAAAGACGAGGATGGAGCTCGACTGATTCTCTTACAGGACCTCAGATAAATTGGCCAATAATTCCAGGAGATTGGACAACTGCCAATCAAGCATACCAGAACTACCTTCATTTTGCTCACCAATATTCACAATCTCTAGATCCTTCAGTGAGATTGACAGCTCATTTTGCTTGGTATCTAGCATACATGCATAGGCATTCCCATAATGATCAAAAGGCCATTCCAAAGCTTTGTATAAATATCAATGTGAACATTGACTCCCACCAGTTGGATGTCTTGTATTTTCATGCCCTATGTCTAGACACTTAGTAGATACCTTGTTTTGCTAGAAAGGATGTGATGTTTGCAGCTCTTTCAAAATCCTCCAAAGACATTTGTAGATGAATCCTTCTCCATGGATCATTTTTGAAACCACCAAGCCTTCAAAAGGGATCATCGTGATTGATGCCTTTGCAATGTATCTTGGATGATTCTTAATTATATATATCTCTTTTTTGAGGTTTCATTCAGATGGTTGTGTTCGTGTTTGTGTGTAATGTAATAATTATATGTGATGAGTTCGTGCTGATTGAGAATAACTTATTCGAGAGCTCTTTTCAACCGATTGCGCTGGTGGATGAAAAGCCTATGGTGGAAAGCTGAAGAGAACCTCTTATATCCTTTACAAATTTGTTGTGGATTTTTAAATGATTAATCAGAAGAGTTAATGAATAACGGAAGTTTTTCTTTAGTAGTATTTTCTATCAAATACAGGTAATAAGTTGGGGTCATGGTTTGGAGAGATTATTGAAGATCCTATGGAAGATAAAATTAAGCTCTTTAATGAACTTATGTTCTTCTTTTCCTTAGGTCGCGAGGATGCTTCCTTTCTAAGTGTGGGGATATGTTGAGAGTGGAAAAAGACTGAATTTTTAACTGATTTTTTGTTGCTTTTGAGGACTGAATGATTGATTTTTGATGGATTTAGAGTGATGTATGGTTGTTAAAGGAAGTATTTGAGAGTGTTTTTCGATGATATTGATTATGTTTTGGAATTTCATGATGATTCTCAGTGGAGATATGAAGCTATATGATATTCTATGATGTTCTGATTGGTTCTGTACACCTTCTGTATAGCTTCTGTTTTGTTCTGATTGTCTTCTATATGAAGCATGGATTGATGATTGATGAAGATTGAGATCTTTTGAAATCTTATTGAATAGTTTTTTATAGTTTGGAATGATTTGAGTATGAGTTATGAGGTTCTGATGACCTTCTATAACCCTCTGTAGAGCCTTTGCCTCTGTACTGTCTCTATACTATAGTTGTATTGTAGTTGTTCTAGTGCTGTACTGTAACTATTCTGTAGACCTTCTATAAGTGTTCTATAGAATGTATATGTGACTTTGGGAAAGTTTTCTAACCTTTGGAAAGGATGAATCTAAGTTCAAAAGAGCTAAAACAAGTGGAAGAAGTAGCTGCTGAAGACTGAAGAGATGACTAAGTGACAGTGACAGTAGTGAGCTGTGAAAAGACACCGTAGTGGCTCTGGTGACTCTTCATATCAGACATACCTCTTGGGAGGTGCATCCATGACCTAAGAAGGATTATTGAGGGTTATTATGAGAGTATTGTAGTGAGGAGATGATGTACTATTGATAAATAGATAGAGAGAGAGCCAGAGATAGCCAATTCTATTAAAACAGTGTAATTGTATATGAGAGATTGAGAGAGAGAACTATGAAGACATTGAAGATGAATAATATGTGATTGATTTCCATTCAAAGATGGTGTGTTCTTTTTTTTTCATTTTTATATTGATGGATTCTATGAAGATGTTGAAGATTTGGTTGATTCTATCAAATCCGTGGGAGATATCTACTATGATGCTGTGTGAAGATTTGTTGTTTTCTTTGTTTTGATGATCAAAAGAATGAGATAAAAGCTTGTTGATGTTACAAGATAGATTTTCTTGCAAGAGAATTCCCTTTTCCTTGATGTTCCTCTTGGGGCTCCAATGGATCAGCTAGCACTAGTAATGCTAAAAATACACCTACATTGAGTACATCTATGAGTGGTCCTACAAGTGATGGGTCACCTATAGTAAGTCCTTAGTCAAGACACTTGCGGAGTCGTACTCTTACGTCCACTGACACGGATATGTCAGTGAGGGGGAGATTGGATAAGGGAAAAAAAAATATGCTTGAGGATGTGACGGGTCCACTTACAACAAGTTATGAGTCATCTAACAGGACAGTTTGGATAGTGAGTTGGGCATTCCATCTATTATGACTCCTGGAGCAAGGCAGAGTCATTACATACAGCCTCATGAGAGGCAAGCTCAGAGTGTGCCACAATTACGGAGATCTAAGAGAGTCAAAAAACTAATTGACAAGTTTACATACAGTGGTTATTTAGCCCGCCATTATACATATATGGCTAGTGTGACAGGTTACAAAGAACCTACAAAGTTTGATGATGCAATTATAGATTATCACTGGGGTGCTACCATGGATAAGGAGTGTGCAGCCCTTGCTGAAAATGAGACATGGGAATTGGTTGAGTTTCCTGAAGGCAAAGTCCTCATTGGCTGAAAATGGGTGTACAAGGTTAAGTGCAAGTTAGATGGTTCATTAGAACACTATAAGTCCAAGCTAGTTGCAAAAGGGTATGCACAGCAATATGGCCTTGACTATGAGGAGACTTTCAGTCCGGTGGCTAAAATGGCAACAGTCAAAACTTTCATTGCTTTGGCAACATGCAAAGGCTAGAAATTATGGCAAATGGATGTCAAGAATGCTTTCTTGATGGTGATTTGGTTAAGGAAGTATATATGGAGCAGCCTGAAGGCTATGTTCACTCGGACTTTCCTACACATATATGTAAGTTGAAAAAGGATTTATATGGACTGAACAAGCACCTAGAGCATGGAATGCTCGGATCAGTAGTTATTTACAACAACATGGATTTAGATTGGGTGATGCAGATCACAGTCTGTTCACGAAGAAGATAGATCATGGATATGTGTTTCTGGTGGTTTATGTGATGACACATCGACAGATGGTGGGTAGCTTGATATATTTGACTATTACCTGTCCTAACTTATGTTATGAAGTGGGGCTTATTAGTCAATTCATGCAGAAGCCTCGCAAAACACATTTAGATACAATCGGGAGGATTATGAGATATATAAAGGGTACTATAGATTATGGGTTATTTTATGCATATGGAAAATCCATTGGCTTAACAGGGTTTAGTGATGTTGATTGGGCTGGTTGTGCCTATGACAAGAGGTCAACCAGTGGTTACACATTTGGATTGGGCAGCAATATGATCAGTTGGCAGAGTAAGAAACAACCTATTGTTGCATTGTCTAGTACAGAAGCTGCGTACAAAAGAGATGCATTAGCAGCTTGCGAAGCAGTTTGGTTAATGAAACTGCTGAAAGACTTGAGAATACAGCTAGAAAGCAGAGTGAGATTGCATTGTGATAACCTTAGCAGTGTTGTGTTGGTTAGCAATCTTGTCCACCATGCTAGGTCCAAACATATTGAGGTTCACTACCATTTCATCAAAGAAATGGTTCTTACATGGCAGATTGACTTGATTCATGTGAAGACTGAAGACCAAGTAGTAGATATATTTACCAAGTCTCTTGGTAAAGAAAAGTTTATATATTTCAGACAGCTACTTGGAGTTTATCATATGGTTAGAGCTTGAAGGGGAGTGTTAGAATATCAAGCTCCCATTACTCTTCAGTCAATCTATCTTTATGTACTAGATACAACTGTACACGTGTGTGACATTCAATAAGTCAGTGTAGTCAGTGACTTAACCACAGTTAGTCTTGGTTAGTCATACCTATGTTTTTAAGTCTCTTTCAGTTTGTATGATGGAAGAATAATGGAAGAAGAACAACAATGAGTTGAGACTCATCTTCCACTCCACTTTGTCTCTCTCCCTCTCTTCCAACACCTTAAGCATTCTTAATCTATAATACTTGAATATGTAATACTTAAATACCAAGTATGAAGTTTTTTTCACGACAAAGCACTTGTATTTGGAAAGTTAGCTAACCAAGCAAAAAATGAGATCCAATTGAGATGGTAGAATTTTACCTGAAAGCCATGCCCGTTGTGACTCAACATTCTATAGTTTCAAGACTATAAGTGAATTTTGATATCCAATTTTTGCATAGAATTCTCATTAAACAATCCTCTAATACACTTTTTACAGCGTATGTGTTTTTGATACAACTCAAACCCTCATATTCCTTGGACATGTAAGAAAAAATTGTACTTGATATGAATCAACATAGATGCACATTCTTTGAGTTAATGCTTGGCTTTATAAAGTTTGATATGTCTCTATTGATACTTTTATCTATTGTAGAAGTGTAAAATCTCACCAGTACACAATGGCCATTCCACAGTATCTAATACATGCACAAGCTCAAGGGTCCCATATTCTCAACCACCCTTTAGTAATTTGTACTTGGAATCATAGAAAAAAACAAGGTCCTCTATAAGCTACTTGGGTGTATGTACCAATTTCAATGAATAGTACGTAAAAGCATTTATAAAGCTCTTGATACTTTGCCACTCGCAATGCCCTAAAGGTGTACTTATGTAAACACAAGAAATTTAATCACATAGATATCATCAATTTTCTCATCCTTAATATACTATAAAGACTTATTATTTGCAATCTTTCATTGAATGCTTATTGTGTGTACAACAACATATACCTGTTTGTGCATAAATACGTGTTACATCAGTACCTCTATCTCAATATGAGAATCAATCTTCATTTATCTGATAGCTAAAATTATACATTTCTAGTGCTTTAACACATCTCCAATTATAAATACTTTCATTCTGAAAGCTCTCTTCATACTTGGTTGCATGTGCATCCAAGATGAACAATGATATGTCTCAATTATCAATTTTCCTTCTTCATCTTTCCTAGTATTCACTTCTATTGAGAGAATTCTTGTTCTCCTCTCCACAAGGACATAACCAAATGGCAGACATATGCAAATGAACACTTTTGATATAACACTTGAGATATTCTATGACTCAATACATTGTGTGATATATGGACAATATGATATACGAGTTACATGGATGCCAACCAAATGTAGGTCCAAATAGGCACAAGAAACAGACACTTCAAAGGATTTCTAAGCCTTGGCTTCCAATATACCCAGTCTGTTTAGCATAAAGGGAGAAATCACCACAACAAAGCAATTGAGAGTTAAGTGATTCATCTACACCTTATATTGTATTACACTGGCATGTTGATAAAACATAGAATTTCAATAAAAAAACCAAAAATAACTAATCAATCACATGAATTATGGCAATGTAAAAGAGGAAAATTTTACCTACAAGTGGACTCACAAATGACAAGATGGAATTTCTATGCTATTATAAGTTATATGAAATAATATATATAAGAAAACATAAATCTCTCTTAGCCAAAAATAACCAATTAATCACATGAATTTTGACAATACTTTTAAGAGGACAAATTTACAAGTAAGCTTATTTGCAAACTGTAAGATAAAATCTCTACATTGCCCTTTGTTGATTATTACAACAACAATTGATTCTAAAGTTGAAACCAACATCAAGTCCTACTATGAAAATAGTAGAAAAGAGAAAACACACAGGTACACACATAGAGTTGATTTAAAAAAGTTGAATTATAGACTAAAAGATAAAACTTATATGTTGCCCTTTATTGATTGTGGCAACAACAATCTATTCTTAAGTTAAAACCAACATCAAACCCTACTATAAAATTTAGTAGAAAAGAGAAAATGCACATAGACACACAAAGATGAGAACCCATGTAATCTTACCCAAATTTATCTCTACAAGAAGACAATACCAAGAATTAGAAGTGATATGAAGAAATCGAGAGAGAGAGAGAGAGAGAGAGAGAGAGAGAGAGAGAGAGAGAGAGAGAGAGAGAGAGAGAGAGAGAGAGAGAGAGAGAGAGAGAGAGAGAGAGAGAGAGAGAGAGATGATCATCTACACCAATTGCCCAAAATGATCTCTATATTGAGAAGACAACAACAAGAGTTGAAATCAACATCAAATCCTATTGGGCATCTACATTTTGCCCAAAATTTACAATTGGATGGAGAAGAAATCACAGAGATAAGTAGAGTGATCAAATTCTGATAACTCTCACCACAAAGCTCCCATGGCGAGGACAACACCACGATGGTTGCTCCATTTTTGGGGTACTAACTAATTTTGTGAAAGAAAAAAAAGTAAAAGTAAAAAATACATTAAAAAGAAGAAAAAGGTATGACAATGAAGATACTCAAAATTTGTGTACTATTCATCCTTCTTTTATTAATCTCCCACAAACTCTTTTTTTAGCATTCAAAAACCCAAGATTTGGAGCGAAGATTCACCCTCCTCCATGGGTGTCAATATCCTACCTTCCTATTGGAATATTCAAAATGTCCATCACTTAAACTATAATATTTTTAAGGGCTCATTTTTTGTCCATTTTTTCATCATCATCATCATCATCATCATCATCTCTCTCTCTCTCTCTCTCTCTCTCTCTCTCTCTCTCTCTCTCTCTCTCTCTCTCTCTCTCTCTCTCTCTCTCTCTCTCTCTCTCTCTCTCTCTCTCTCTCTCTCTCTCTCTCTCTCTCTCTCTCTCTCAGAGATTGTATTAGATCCCATATATTTCCTCTCTCCTAAAGTGTATACTGATATTTAGTGCATTTTTATGTCTATTTATATCTTGTATCTTTTTTGAAACCTCACTAACTATTTAGTAGCACACACATGCATGCACATATGCATACACCCATTTATGCATAATTACCTTCATATAGACATTACATAATACAATGTATTATTCACATCTTCTATCATATTTTTATCTACATATATCTTTAATAATCTAGGCCTACTCTCCTAACAATTTATACATAACTACCTTCCATGCTCACATTGCATGGTTACAATATACTATATTGTTCATACCTTCCATTATAAATTTTTCTACACATCTATTTGAGAAATTGGCTAATGTTGTCTTATAATCCTTGTGATTCCTTGCCTTGGCTCATGACTAGTTTCTCAAGTCCAAAAGGATAGCTTTCTTATTTGTAAGTTGGTTTTTAATAAAAAGGAAATTATGGTGGGTCCCATCTTTTGTATGCAAGGCCCAAAAGTTTATGGAAGACAGGGTTGGTTTAGTGAGTTTTCAACTAACTAATGACCTTGGGTAGTTAGTGACTTACCTATATAAGTATGGATAGCCTTATGAGAAGGGTAGATGGTAGGATGAGAGCTGAGGCTCTACTTGATATACTTTTCTCTTGAGAGGAATTGATTTCTTCTTTTTCTTAGCCCACAAACAATGTGTTGTTGAAATCTAGTTGGATAGGAATTTCACATATAGTTATTGATGGAGATAGTAGGTATAGTTCATCATGTTTGCTAATTCAAGAGATGATAATCCACTCAACATTCTACCCTAGATTCTTTATTACAATCTTTCAGTGTAGCTTTGCAACAGCTAACCACTACCAATCAAGCTGTGTCTTCTTCTTCTTCTTCTTCTTCTTTAATAACTCACTCCATGGGGTTAGAATTAAGACTTATTTCACGGCATTTGGTGAAACAGAGCCAAAGATTATGTAAGTAGAGAAGTAGTGTGCCAAAGATAATTATTTCATCCAAAAATACCCACATAAAGTCATTCGAGCAGGGCCCAAAGATTTCCTACATATCTTGCTCAGAAGAGGTTGGAGCAAACTTCAAAACAAACCACATGATTGTACAGACAAAGACTCCCCATGTTGTAATGAAGGCAGTCTTGGATTAAGCTTTTGGAGCAAGCCAGACTTGATTGTACATGTTGAAGCCATCCAAAAAGGAGTGCATTTTATGGCCAACAACCTCATCTAAAATGCTATCAAGTTAGGGAATGGAAAATAGATATGGAATAGTGGTAGCATTCAATTTCCTGTAATCTATAAAAATCTATAGCTTCTTTTTTTTTTACACAATGATTATTGGAGGAATCCATTTTGCTCGATCCACTAGAGCAATCAAACCGACTCAAAGTTGTCGATCTAGCTCTGCCTTCACCAACTTAGCCATGTGCAAATTCATGCAATATTGCTACATGTAGATTGGAATAGTATCCGATTTGAGTGAAATTCAATGCTAATAGAACCAAGGATCTAATCCTTTTATGTCATGATAATCCCATGTGAAGACATCTTAAAATTATATCAAGAGAGCAAGGAGATGCTCTTGGAATTTAGGCTGCAAGGGCACACTAATTTTTGCCAACTTAGTTTCTTTTAGACCAAGATAGACGGTGTCAAGCGTTTTTTTTGAAACTGAAAACCCCTAGTCAAAATTGTAGTCAGGTTTGATTTCTGCTAGTTTAGTTGTTTGCACGACTATTTGTTTTGTTGTTTCGTAATTGGATTTCTTGTGTTTGTGTTGAGTGTTGAAATGACTTGTTTTTTGGCTGATCTTTGTTGTTTTTGAGAGCTGAATGGTTGATTTTATGGGATGATTGATTGATTTGGAAGTGGTTTGAGAGTGTTTTAGATGATAATGATTGTGTTTTGGAAGTTCATGATGTTTGTTGATGGTTCTGTGATGTTCTGATAGGTTCTGATTGGTTCTGTATACCTTCTGTTTTGTTCTGTTTTGGTCTGTTTTGTTCTGATTGTCTTCTGCAAAGAGGGAAGGAGTATTGATTGATGAAGATTGAGATATTGAGAAATCTTATTGAATGGTTTGTGAGAGTTTGAAATGGTTTGAGAGTGAGTTATGAGGTTTTGATTATCTTCTGTAATCTTCTGTAGGTCTTCTGTAGAGCTTCTGCTTCTGTTCTGTTTCTGTTATGTTCTGTACTGTAGCTGTTCTGGTACTGTTCTGTAGACTGTTTTGTATGCTTCTGTAAGTGTTCTGTGGAATGTATGTGTGACTTTGGGAAAGTAAGTGAAAGAAGTAGCTGCTGAAGACTCAAGTGAAGACTAGAGTGAAGTGACAGTAGTGAGCTATGAAAAGACACTGTAGTGGCTCTAGTGACTCTTCATATCAGATATACCTCTTGGGAGGGGTATCCACGACCTAAGAGTGATTATTGAGAGTGATTTTTGAGAGATTGTAGTGAGGATATGATGTATTATTGATGGAGAGAGAGAGAGAGAGTCAGAGATAGCCAATTCTACTCAAACAGAGTGATTGTATGTGAGAGATTGAGAGAGAAGACTATGAAGATATTGAAGATGAATACTATGTGATGTATTTCCATTCTAAGATGGTGTATTCCTTTGCTTTCTTTGTTCCATTGATGGATTTTGTGAAGATGTTGAAGAATATGATTGATTCTATTAAAATCCGTGGGAGATTTACATGATGCTGCATGAAGATTTGTTGTGCCTGGTGTTCTTTTCTTCATTGTGATCATATGAAACATGATAAACAAGCTTGTTGATGTTACAAGATAGATTTTCTTGCAAGAGAATTCCCTTTTTCCTTGGTGTTCCTCTCGGGGCTCCATGTTTTTGGTGCGCAGCCGGGGAAACTTGCCATCAACAAGCACCAGAAGAGGCTGAAAATGAAGGAAATGGCATTGCCAAGAAGAGAAGAATTCAATGGATGTTTGTAAAGTTCCTTCTTCCACTGAAGAGTTGGAATTCCTCATAATCAAAGCCACTTTCCACAAGAAGTTCATCCCACAATGGCGGAAACACATCACCATTATGATGCATGCTCTATGTGGTGGACAGTTTCCTCTTCCTGTTAAAGCAGCAGAAACTTGCATCTTGGTGGCAAACTGTTTGGGAACAAACTGAAGAGCAGAAATAGAGAGAATGACCATCCATGGAAGATTTGGCATTCATTGAGAAGTTTCCAGACAACATCAAGTGGGAGATTGTGAAGAAGCTTCAGGAGTCTTGGTCTGTAGAGGTTCACAAAGATAAGAAGGAAAAGAGTTGGAATTTGTTCGTGGATGCTCAACAGCAAGATACATGGGATGCTTGGTGTACTGATAATCTTCTGTTTGTTCAATTAGCAACCCACTGGAAGTTGGTAGACAGAGTGTTTTTCACAACATACACTGTTGAAACCATCAGAAGTTGGCATTACTATGATGATGCACCACCACAATGCTCAGACGTATGCATTTTGACACCTTCAGAACCGAATACCTTCCTCTGTGCAGTGGCATGAAAGCAGAATTTAGGGACGTTGAAAAGAAAGAAGTAGAAGAAATGTTGGCCAGAGAGTCCTCCAGATACTGAAGCTTTCTGTTAACCCTTTGTGGAGCACTAACAACATAGTGGAGCCACACCTCTGATGAATGACGCAATAAAGAGGCAAGCATTGGAACGAGTCCAGAGGTACGTGAGAAGAGAGAAAGCAAGAATCAGAGCCAAGAGCGAGCTCGCAGCAGAAGTCACCTTTGACGCCCTTGCGGAACTCTTTACAGAAGTCCCAATGGCACATCAATCCCTTCCTCCTCCTGCTGGAGATCCACTTCCAAGCCAGATCCGTCCTGGAAATATTGATGACAGGCCAGCGAATGTAGTCCCATTGCCAGTTTTTAAGGGAGAGTACAACGAAGACCCCGATCTTCATGTAGCAGAGTTTATGGTAGCATGTGTGGCTAACAATGCCAGAACCCCTGAGCATTGGTTAGCGATATTCCCCGCCACTTTCAAGGGCGCGGCGTTTCAGTGGTATGAGAGACAAGCAGCAGGAACTTTTGGCACATGGGACGACCTGAAGTTGGCCTTCCTCACTAAATTCAGGCGTGAAGGTTTTGAAGAGCGGATGCGAGAGGAATTTATGAACCTAAGTCAATCCTCTGGAGAAAGAGTAGAAGCTTATGTCTCACGAATGGAATCCATCCTGAAGAGATGGACTAACCATAATCTAGATGATGGCATTCAGAAGGGAGTGTTTCTCAGAGGATTACAACCAGAAGTCCGTAAGTTTGTGGAGCTACAAAGACCAGCCACACTGCAAGCTGCAACAGAAGGTGCAAGACTGTACGATGAAGTGGAAGCTAGACTAGCAATGAATACAGGAAGAGGAGTCCTACCCCCTCTGATGCCAGGAATGATGTACCCACCAAATGCAGTTCCAGGGACTGTTCCCTATCCCTACCAACAGATGTCCCCGGTATCACAGTACAGTGCACCAAATCCACAGTGGCCACAATCCATGCCTCAAATGATGGCTCAACCACAACAACAATGGTCCCAACCAATTTCCTCAATGCCAAATCAGCAGCAACAGTGGAATCCTACCAACTGGAGCCAACAGCCAACAGTTCAAACAAGAGCTCTGAATCAGAACCAGAACAGAGATCCCTCTGTACCAGCCCAACCCATTTATGCAGTAATTACAGAGACTCCTCAAAACCCTCCTGTCAGTACGTCCGGAGGAGAAAGCTTGAAGGATTATTTATCCAACTCAGTTGCAAACATCAAAAAGGAGTTGATGGATGTGATTACAGAGCAACTACAGACGTTGAAAGTGAATACCGCTAGCATATCCAACGTTGCAGGAGCAGGAAGAGATGTGATGCGGTCAAATACTTGGTGTGGTAAGTGTCATCAAGCAGGCCATTTAGCCACTGAATGTACACGAAAACCAACCATCCCTGGAGCCTTCTATTCCTACTGTTTGCGGAAGAACCATACAGAGGACATTTGCTCTCTGAAGGAGATGCATGATAGGAGAAGAAAGGAAGAAGATGCAAGATTTAACTTGCTGGAATCCAAAATGACAACACAAGATATTGGACCCAAGCCTAGAGAGTTTGGTCCTAATTTCGGACCCAGAAGATTTCCCTCTCAAAGTTACAGAGGAAGACAGTCTGGCGGTGGTCAGAGATCAGAAGTGGAGTGTTACAGATGCGGAGAAAAGGGACACATCTCACCAAATTGTCCAAATCCTCGAAGGTCAGTGGATTACAAGCCCTTATGCAGTCGATGCAAAGGAGAAGGCCACACTGCAAAAGACTGTCCAAGCCCAGCCCCAGTGAAAAACAGTGCTACTGATAGTCCAGCCAAGGCTCAAGAGCCTACCTCCAATTTAGTGGAATTGGAAGTTGCTGCCATCACGCGTGCAAAGCAGAAGGAACCGCCTATCCAGAAAGAAAATAACCCTCCTGCTAGAACAGTGAAGTTCAATCTTCCACCAGAAGAACAGAACAGAACAGAGCCTAACAGTGCCGTACAGAGCCCTACAGTGCCACAGAGAGTTACAGAGACAGTTACAGAGACAGGACCAGAGGTCCAGGATACAGAAGAGGAGGAAGTGCCACAAGTGGCAGAAGAAGCTCCTGTAATTCCTCTGTTGGAAGAAAGAGGGAAAATGAAAATGGGTGTTGCCCCATTCCCTAATCGGTTAGAGAAGCCAGTGGATCCTATTAAGGAATACGATCTGGTCAGAGATCTAGATACCTTTAGACCAAACCTCACATTTCGACAATTATTGATGTTGTCTCCCAGTTGCCGGAAAATATTCAAAAGTATACTGACAAGAAGACGTGGCTTAAGGATTGCTCCCTCAACAGCAACAAAGTCCAACAAGGCTCCAGAGCCTGTAAAAGAAGTGGACGTAGCTAACGCCTTTTTAGATCCGGGTACTCCAGAGACTGGCGCGTGGATAGAAGGCTGCTTCATTGCAAATGCACTGATTGATGGAGGTTCATTAGTAAACATTATGATGGATGTGATGATGAAGGATCTAGGCTTACAAGGTGTGCAACCAACCCAATGGCTCATCAGACTGGCGGATCAGAGTAGAATCAAGCCTTTGGGCATTCTTCCATATGTGAAGACTATAGTGGCTGGAAAAGATTATTGGCTGACCTATTTGGTGGTGAAGCCAAACTCTTATGGTACATCCTATCCTCTATTACTGGGCAGACCATGGCTTTTTGAAGCCCGAGCAAGGACGGATTGGTTCAAAGGAACTTTGACCTTGGGTAGAGGACCCAATAAAGTGGTGCTGAAACTGTATGGTTCTCAAAAAGGACATGGATCCACCTCCTTGGAATTATCTTCTGATTCCCCTAACGATGCTACAAATGGAACATCAGCAGACGAAGATGCTGTCAAACAGATCCTTCCCAAGAAAATAATGGCACATTCCTTAACAGTGGATACTGTAAGCCGACTTCCAAGAGATGCAAAGCCATTATTAATGGGTGAATATTTCCTGCCTGAACCAGAAATGACTTCTGAAATCACTTCTGATAGTGAGATAGAAGCATGGATGTACTACTCTCCCTGTTACATGGCCACAGCAGAAGCAGAAGCAGAGACAGAGGCAGGACAGGAACCAGAGAATCTATTCTTCTGTTACAGAGCTCCTACAGAAACAGAAGCAGAAGCAGAAGCAGACGCAGAGACAGAGACAGAGACAGAAGAGGATGGATATGATATGGACGAAGAAGATTATGAAAGTGAAACGGAAGAGTCTATCCCACCTGAAGAGGATACATTTTGAAGAGGATCCCACCTGAAGCAAAACGGAAGAGTCTATACCACCTGAAGAGTCTATCATTTGGTCTGGTAAATGGATCTTCTCATATGCAAAACCTTTATAAGACGTGGATTAAGAAGAGCAAGCCGTCTTTTAAGTGTGGCTCCTGCCGTCCTAACCCATCCTTGCCAAAGAAAGATGATGATGATGCATCGTGCCAACAAGCACCAGTCCCACCAACCCAACAGGCATCAGAGGGTCCCTGTTATGTGACGTTCCTGGATGTATCATCAAAAGATGAGCCTTCAAGCCAAGAGGTAATTAATTTTGAAACCAAACCCGAAACAGCTTTAATCCCATTCCAATATCTTAAAGAGCAACCTAAGTCTCCACCAAAAGAAGAAGTGAGTTCTAGTGGGACATCAGACAAGGACACCACTCCCTTGAAGGAGTCGGATCTGTATCCAGAAGCAGTCCGCGGGACCTTCATCCGTGAAGTAGAAGGTGAAAGGCAGTTAACCTTTGTGGATGCAGAAGGCACTGAACGCCACTTGAAGGTGGGTAGCAGTCTCCAAGAAGAGGAGTTGTCAACCTTGTACAACTTGTTGAAAGAAAATTTGGACGTGTTTCCATGGTCTTATAGAGACTTAAAGGGGATTGATCCCACAATATGTCAACATCATATTGACTTGGAGCCTGATGCCAAGCCAGTACGGCAACGACAGAGGTGAATGAACCCGAATTATTCCACATTGGTGAAAGCGGAGCTGCTCAAGCTTCTGAAAGCCGAATTCATCTATCCAGTGGCAAATAGTGAATGGGTTTCACCCATCGTGGTTGTACCCAAGAAGAATGGCAAATTACGAATATGTGTGGATTTTCGAAAGCTTAATTCCAAGACGAAGAAGGATCATTTTCCTATCCCTTTCACAGACCAACTGTTGGACACAGTGGCAGGACATGAGCTTTATTCCCTTCTGGATGGATTCAGTGGATACAATCAAGTCCAAATTGCGGAAGAAGACCAATTCAAAACAACCTTCACCACAGAATGGGGGACCTATGCTTACCGAGTGATGCCATTTGGGCTCTGCAATGCCCTGCTACTTTCCAACGAGTCATGATGGCCGCATTTCAAAATCATCTACACGACTTTATCGAAGTATATTTGGATGACTTCTGTGTCTATAGTTTGATCAGTGAACACTGGGGACATTTGGAACAATGCTTTGACCGATGCCGGGAGTATGGGATTTCCCTCAACCCCGACAAATGCATCTTTGGGGTCTCTTCTGGAGTTCTGTTGGGCCACATTGTCTCAGCACAAGGGATATCAACAGACCCTGCAAAGATCGAAAAGATCGCAGCTCTGGCAGCACCCACCAACCTCAAACAGTTGAGGGGATTCTTAGGTCATGTGGGTTACTACAGAAGGTTTATAGCCCATTTTGCAACAAAGGCAACTTCCTTGCACAAGCTTCTGAGGAAAGATGCAGAGTTTACTTGGACAGAAGAATGTGACAAAGCCTTTCACACTCTGAAGCAGTGTCTGATAGAGGCACCCATTCTGCAACCTCCTGATTGGACGAAAGAGTTCCATGTACACACTGATGCATCAATTGAAGGCTTAGGTGCTGTCCTCTGCCAAAAGGGCCCCTCAAAGCTGGATCAACCAATCTATTATGCAAGCCGAAAAGTCACTGATAGGGAATGGAACTATACAGTGACCGAGCTGGAGTGCTTGGCAATGGTGTTTGCCTTGGAAAAGTTTCGCCATTACCTCCTATCTACCCACTTTAAATTTTATGTGGATCATGAGGCCCTGTCCTTCTTGATGAACAAAGCAGATGTGAAAGGACGATTGATGAGATGGCTCCTTTTATTCCAGGAGTTCGACTTTGAGGTGATTACTAAGCCTGGTCGTTCCCATGTTCTGGCTGATCATCTGTCGCGTATCCCACAAACTGCAGACGAGGAGCAGGATGATCCAGACCTCCCTGATGCTTCCTTATTCTTGGTAGAAACTGTAACTCCCTGGTATGCAGACATTGCCAATCTGCTGGCAACCCAACAGTACCCTCCTGGTATTTCTAGTCGGGAAAGGAAGAAGCTCATGCTAGAATCAGCCCCATACACCCTGCTAGGTGGTGCACTGTACAAGAAAGGCAAAGATGAAGTACTCAGAAGATGTGTTGCAGGAAAAGAGATTGGGATTGTTCTGAAGGCTTGCCATGACGAGCCATGTGGAGGTCACTTTGCAGGAGAAGCTACAGCTAGGAAGACTCTGCTAGCAGGATATTGGTGGCCTACCATTCATAAGGATGCCTATGATTACTGTAAAAGATGTGATGCTTGTCAAAGAATGGGGAAACCCACCAAGACAAGTGCCATGCCATTGCAACCTATCCTTCTGTTAAAGCCATTTGAGAAGTGGGGCATTGACTTCGTAGGTCCAATCGACCCTCCCACCAGAAGGAAACAGAACAAATACATCCTCGTATGTATGGATTATGTCACAAAGTGGTGTGAAGCTAAAGCCCTAAAGCGGGACGATGGTAACAGCGTGGCCCTGTTCATGTACGAGAATATCATCACCCGTTTTGGCAGTCCCTTAGAGCTGGTAAGTGACAGAGGCACTCATTTCCTTAACAAAGTCATGGAAGAGTTGACAGAGTTGTATAAGATCCGCCATCGCAAGTCCACTCCTTATTACCCTAGAGCCAACGGCCAAGTCGAAGTCACCAATCGCATCCTCTGCTCGATTCTGACAAGAACAATTGCCGCACATCGTCGTGATTGGGACGATCGACTTACAGAGGCCCTCTGGGCGTACAGAACCTCCCATAAAGCAGCAACGGGACAGACACCTTTCCAGTTGGTGTATAGTACAAAAGCTGTTTTTCCTGTTGAACTGGAACTACCCTCTTTGAGAGTGGCTATCAAAGAGCGTTTGGGGGATGATGATTCACTGCAACGCCGTCTCCTGCACTTGGAATGTTTGGACGAAATTCGCAGGATGGCTCTACAGTGCATGGAAGCCACGCAAGCTCGACGTAAGGCTTACCATGATAGTTTCATCAAGCACAAGGAGTTCAAAGAAGGTGATTTGGTCCTAGCCTATGATTCACGCTTTGGCAAGTTTCCTGGCAAGCTCCAGCAGCGGTGGATGGGCCCCTATAAGGTACTTGCAGTCAACCCTAATGGCTCTGTTCAAGTGCAGACCGTTGATGCCTCTGATGATCCCTTTCTGATTAATGGATATCGCCTGAAGAAGTACTTCCCTCCTTGGGGATCTTGACAATTACGGTCACTTGATCTTTTCCCTCGTTGGCGCGGCGCTGTACTTCTTATGATGATACTTCTGTTAGTCGTTCTTCGATCACTCCTGATGAAGTGGACGCAACCCTCTATCTCCTCAAACCCCCCTTCTAGCCTTGATCTCTTATCCTCTATTTTCCACCAGCGACAGTGGCGAGGTGGGTTCTAACAAATGGTCTCTCTACCATTCCCTTGCTCAATATTGAAAAGAAAAAAAAAACATATCGGTCATGGGAGAAAAGGACTTAGGTCCTTGTCATGCCGACCTATTCTTCGAGAAAAGGTGGAAACACCCTCGGGAATTGGGAAAAAAAGAAAAGAAGGAAAAAAAAAACAAAAAAAAAAACAAAACAAATCTGTTATGAGAGAAAAGGAAGCAATTCCCTGTCATAGCAGGCCTCGTTCCAAGAAAATGTGATAAACACCCTTGGGCGAGAAGCTGGCTGTGGAAAAGGTGGTAACACCCAGCAGTCCAGAAGTGGATTCATTAATTGATATTCCCAGGATCCAATTCCGAAGCTGCCTCCCTTGGTACGCTGTGTCCTGGGTCTCTTTGCAAAGTGACTACCTGTCCTCCAGCAGACAACATGTTCCTATCCAACACAATGTTCGATTTTATGGCTACCTCCCTGGGTACGCCTCTTTAACAATTGATGACGTGATCTTCATCGACAAACAATCGAGTGATGTGAGCTTTCATCCTAACCTGATGGGGATGTGAGTATGGGCTGCCCTCTTATAACTATCAACAGAGAGTGAGACAGAGGGTGGGGCAAGAGACCAGTCTTTTCCCTTCAAATCGAATGAGAGGTGAGAAGTGTGAATGAAGTGTTGCACGCACAGGATGGGCCTCTCAAAGCACAAAGCACAATTTGTCCCTGTGCACTGCACCATAAGGCTCCCTTGCCTTCCTTCTTGCACCGTTTGCCGGCATAGGGCGGGATGCACAGTTGCACCATCAAATGCGCACAAGGCATACAATCTTTGCACAAGTGACTGTGAGGATTACATCAATGGGTTTCAGGAAAAGGTTGCCCTCCTGTATCTATCCACAGAGCATGAGACAGAGGGTGGGCTGAGTGTGACTCGAGTTTCTTCAATCAATTACCGAGAGGTGAGATTGAGGGACGTTACGACACTTGAAGTCAGGTATGTTCCACTTTCCCTATGCACCCACGGGATGGGTCTTTGCCGTCATCACAAGACACATCACCCTGTTCTGTACACTGCACTGTACGGCTCCCTTGCCTTCCTCCTTGCACCTATGCCAGACGGGTTGGACGCACTAATGCACCATCAACTGTGCACCCTGGCATACTCTTTTTGCACTATTTCCCCTTTGTTGATTCCTCAACCGGGTATGAGTTATGGGTTTTAATCATTCTTCCTCAAGTGATATTAGTCATGGGGCGAGTGATTGATCTTTCATTCCAATTGAGTGACTGTGAGTTGAGTGCAATATCCCTCATCATTGACGAATTTCCTGCGATTCCTTCCATCAGCTACCTCCCTGGGTGCTGCCGCGTGGTCCCTGCCATGACGAACGTGCGCTGTAAAGATGCCTTGGTCCCTCCAGCGCCGACAACCACACTGGACGTGCCATCGATACTCAACCTTGATTCTTGACGAAACGGGCCAAGTTTTTCTAACCCTACACTTTGGTTTCTTCGTGCTGGTCATGTTTTAAGTGTGGGGAAGTTAGTGGATGGTCTGTGGCGTGGTCCTAGGTCCCTGTTGCTCGGTTAACCCTATCCGTTAAGGTCTTAAGTGTGGGGACGCATCCCTGCGCGTCTATATTGCATACCCCTCTGCATATGCCTTACCCTGCTCATGCATGTATGCCATGACTTGCTTTTACCCTAATGGGATCCCTTCCCACCCACCCATTCATTTTCCACCCACCCTTGGGGTTGTTCCCTTCCAGTTTTTCTTCATTCCTTGATTTTGAGGTCCTTCCATGTGAATGCACCCTATGTTCGCCAAAGTCCTCATCCAACCTCATATCCCTGTTCCCCCCATTGAACTGATCATTTTTCCTTTTTACCTACCCCTGTTCTGGTGCACGGTTTTTGAGTTATTAATTTTTGAAGCATTTTACGCAATTTAGACAATTTTCCATGTGAATGCGCTTTTCTTGCGTCCGACTCATGCTCTGACATCATAGCCCTGACTAGCGCTTTTTCCCTAACATTTTTCCTTTTTATTCCGCATCATTTCGATACATGGTTTGTCCGTTATTAATTTTCCGGGTTTTCACGACTTTTTCGTGTGTATTTTTGACATTTTTCCATGTGAACCTGCCCTATTTGCATCGGAATTCCAATTTGATTTGACAGCCGTGTCCTCTGTGCCTTCCCCCACCTTTTTCCTTTTTCCTCCCCCCTTTTTCGACTTCTGGATTTTTACTTATTAATTTTTAAATGCGTTTTCGGGAGTATTTTTGGAGTTTTTCACATATGAACCCCTCTTACTTCCACCGGAACTGCGGTTTAACATGATAACCTTGTGCCACCCCTTCCTGCGGTCATTTTTCCTTCTTACTGCATGTCATTCCGGTGAATGGTTTGTTCGATATTAATTTCCGATCCCATTTTCGGGTTTATTTTTTGGGTTTTTCCCATGAGAACGCGTCTTATCTCAGTCGAGATTATGTTTTGATGTGATAGGATTGTCGGGCACATCTTTTTGCACAGTTTTTCTTTTTTCTGCACCTCATTCCGATGCACGGATCTTTCGATATTAATTTTTAAATTGCGTTTTTGGTTCATTTTTTGTGTTTTTTGCACGTGACCGCCCTTTACCCCTCCCGGAACCCCCGTCCCGTATTTTCCTTGTTTTCCCCCTGTCGTCCTGCCCACTTTTTGTTTTTACGCTATTTCGTTTTGACGTCTGGATTGGGAGTTATTAATTTTTCTTTATTTTTATGTTTTTTCTCGCGCCCGTTTTGCGCGTGAATGCGCCCTTTTTCGATTTTACGTGTCTCCACGCGCCCCGGTCGTGTCCGCGTAACCCGTACCGTCTTCCCCGCATCATTTCAATCCCGTCACGGTAAATTTTTTTACCCCGCCCCGCGCACGCGCGCGGGACGGGGGTACGCGCCCTGGCCCCCCCACCCCTTCCCCCCACCTGCCCACCCCATGGCCCCCCCCATGGGCCCCCCCACCCCTTCCCCCTAACTGCCTACCCCTGCCCCCAACCGCCCGTCTTTCTTTCTCTTTCTCTCTCTTTCTCTCTCTCTCTCTCTCTTTCTTTCTCTCTCTCCTCCTGCGTCTCCTTCTTCGCCTCCTACCCCCTCCCCCCGCCCCCCGTCCGCCTCTGCTACTCCCCCGCCAGCGTCTCCTACTCCCCCCCCCCGCCATCTCTGCCTACCCCTAGCTCCCCCCCGCCCTTCTGCCTCCCTCCTCCCGCCAGCCCCCTGCCCTTCTGCCTCCCGCCAGCAGCGTTTCCTCCCCCCCCCCCCCCCCCCCCGCCCTTCTGCCTCCCTCCTCCCGCCAGCCCCCCCGCCCTTCTGCCTCCCGCCAGCACCGCCCTCCGTCCCTCTCTCCCTCCTCTACGCCTCTGCCCGCCCCCTGTTGCAGTCGAGCCGCCGCCGCCTTGGATTCGCAGCCCCTGTTGCAGTCGAGCCGCCGCCGCCCTGCTGCCAGCCGCCGCCGAGTCCGCCACCACCTCCCTTCTCCTCCCCCACCCCCACCACCACTTCCTCTACCCTCCTCCTCCACTAACCCTCCTCAGGTTAGTCACTAACTTAATTTCAGTTAACTAACCTAATTAGTGTTAATTAACCCTAGTTACTAAACTAACCTAACTAGGTTCAACTAACCCTAACTTAACCTTAGTTAGGTTGACTAACCCTAACCCCACCCCCTAACCCTAACTTACCCCTAGCTAGGTTGGTGTTAACCTAACTATAGTTACCCTACACTAACCTAACTATAGTTAACCTAGACTAACCTAATCATAGTCAACTTAATTAACTAACCCCAACTTAGTTAACTTAACTTAGTTGATTCACCTACCTAGTTAGCTAACCTAGCCTAGTTGACTAACCTAAGCAACCTAGACTAACCTGACTTGCTTTAGGCAGACTAACATGACTTATCCCACTAACCAGACTTAATTGACTTAGGCCTAACTGACTTATCTGATTAATGTGATTTAGGTGACTTAATTAATCACTACATTAATTTTTCCATTAAAAATTTTTAGAAAAATTTCTAAAAATTCCTTTTGCCTTTTGCCAATTTTTGGGAATTTGACTGCTGGAAATTTCCTACCCTATAATTTTTGAAAATTCCACATTTCCTAAATTTACCCCTAAATTGCCAATAAATGTAGAAAATTCATTTAAAATTTGTAAAAATTCTAAAAATTTCTAAAAACATTCTAAAAAATTCCCCTCACCTCCCTTCATCATTTTCCATTTATTCAAATATAAATAATCACAACTAAAAATAAAAAAATAAATAAAAATAAACAACCAACACAAACCAAATCCACCCATCCGCTAAGGTGTTGTCATTGTTGTTTCATCAGTGATCTTTACTTTTCCTTTCCTGGATTCCCTTCTTTTGGTGGACTCTTCCGTGCGCATTTCTGCATTACATACACACCCCTTCCAGGTATTTATTTTATGTGCTTTATTTATTTTCATTTCCCCCTTAATCACAAATTAATTGTTAAAATAAACCCTTTAATTCACCCACAGTTTCCACACGCATTCGCGCTAAACACACATCTTTTTTTAATTAAAATCAACCAGCCGTTCACTTAGCACGCGCTACGTGCACTAAATAGGCACTTTAATTTTTTTAATTAAAATAAACCAGCCGTCACATGAGCACGCGCTGGCAAAAAAGCGCTCCACATCACTTTAATTTATAATCAATGAATTGCATTTAGAGACCCAGTCGAGAATCGAAGTCCGGGAATCGCATTAAAGCACCGTTTTAATCTAATAATTGGTAATTTAATTTATAATAAGGAACCGCCGTTTTCTTGCTAAGGTTTATCACCTAATAAAAATTCACCCATTTTTAATAATTGATTAAAATTAACCCTTCATTAAATTAATTCCCCCCTCACTGCACTTAATTCCCTTTTTAATGAACCGTTTCGTGGGATGGGTATGCGCAGTCATTAGTGTTAACTTCCATGGTCCAGTCTTGGTTTATCACAGATATAGTATTGATATGTGTCAGATATGGTATGGTTTTGGTTTCATGTCTTAGTTACGGTTCAGGGTACGGTATGCAGTTTTTTCTTTTATTGCCTGATACGGGGTTCAAGGTGTTTGTCCGATGCATCGCATGAAGCTTTCGGTCGCATTTGTCTCGAGGTCATGTCAAATTTTTTCTAGGATATGGTTTGCTTGGGGTTAGTAGGTCGTGTCACGTTTGATTGGTAATTCTCTTATCCTTGGTTTTTGGCTGTTGCTTTGCAGGCATTCTCCTTGATTGTCTGTGATTGTGGTGTGTGTGTAACCATCTGAATGGCGCCTTCTCATGCTCCTCCCCCTATCCAGTACGTCCCACTAGTTAGTAGGGATTACTCGTCCCTACTTACTTTTGAGCCCCTCACGAAGGCGGGACTTGCTGCTTTTATGGCCACTCCTTTTCCATTACTTCCAGAGGATCCGTCGTTATGTGATGAGTTCCTGGCCTCTTACAGCAAGAAGACAGGCGTAGTCCAAGGAATGTCTATGACTTTGACATCTCGCGGCTTAGGGAAGGCTCAGTCTTTACCCTTCAAAGGAGAACCTTTTGTGACCACTCGTCAGCTCTTCTCTAATGAAGAGATTCTCAAGCTGTTGCAGAAGCAGACAAGGGAAGTCCTTGATGTTAAGAAAGTGATAAACTCTTCAGGAGTTTCCTTTCTATGATCACTGATCCCGTATGGAAGACGATGTGTCAGTTCCTTCAGGACAGGTTCATGCCTGCCAAAACGCCATCCCACTATTTGTCCAAAGAGCTTTTCACAACTTCCAGGATGGTGCTGAAAGGCGTTGCTATTGATTGGAGCACATACCTCCTTACTAAAATGGATCAGCATTTTGTTAAAGTCACGAGGGGTAATGTTACCAATGTTACCTATGGATCCTATTTGTCTGCCTTCTTGACCTATTCAGGTTTACAAAAGACTGTACCTCCACCTCCTCCATCAGATCCAGTACCTCCTCCTCCACCTTCAGAAGAGTCAGCACCTATTGACATTGAGGATGATGATTCTCCGCCTCCCCTGGTCATACAGCGCAAACGCTTGAAGAGGGTAGCGGATAAAGCCCCTGTTGTACTTCCCTCAGTGCCTATCCCTGCTACTTCTGGCAGTGAACTCCCTGGGTATCTCACTTGCAATAACCTGTTCCGAGCAAATCGAGAAGGATCCTTGGAGATCTCAGTTCCTTCCCTGAACAGTCTCGTTTCAGGAGATGCCATTCCTTTCCTCTGCAAGGATATTCAAAGTTCCATTGAGTTGTCAGTGACAGCCTGTGTTCAACAGCTGTACGCATCTTTCTATGAAGAGCTCATGCAGTCCAAAGACCAGTTGCATAAGGCAACATCTGAGTTAGCTTCTACTAAGGATACCCTAGCCGATCTATTTAAGCAAATGGAACAGCAAACCCAACTGGTTGCCATTCAAAGTGATGAGATTTCTTCATTGAAGACCCAGTTATTCGAGGCTCAGTCACAGGTTACTAGCCTTTCAGCAGAGAAGGAGAGGATGTCCAGCGAAGCGAAAGAATTCCAAGTTCTTTTAGATGACAAGCTTTCAGCTTTACAGACTGCTAATGACACAGTGGCCAACCAAGCCTCCCAAATCCAGCAGTTTCAAGATCAGCTTGCAAAGTCCCGCTCTGTTCCTCCAAGCCCTCCTGTTCCATTAATTCCTTCTCTTTCACAGCAGGATTTGGCTGCCCTACAGAGACAGGCTACTTTGTGCCCTCTATTCCAAGACAAAGTGGAAAGATTGCAGTCCAGAATGGACTTGTTATGGTCTACCTTTTCACAGTTTCAGGACTTTGTCCTACCAGACCATTCTTTCTTTGTCCACTACCACTTATAGAAGTTGGTCTTCTATATGAAGCTTTCCACGATGGATTTACCTTTTCCAGAGGATGGCTGGAGTGGGGCTTGGTCTGCTGAGTTGTTGACAGAAGTAGTCAGAATGGTCTTTGAAGATTCTGTCACGCCAGACACCATGTTGATGTCATACATGTATCTCCGAGGAGATTTGTTAATTCCAGATGAGGTAGATATGGCATGGTATGTGGGGGATGTGGTCTTACAGGCTGTTTTATATGTCAATCATTTGGAGTTGCGCATAGCTGATATGTTTCAAAGTTATTCCTCCAAAGTAGCTGATTGTCAGGATAATTTGTGGCATCCCATGATTGATTCGGTGGTCCTCAATCAAAGACAAAACATAGCTCCTACCTTTGCCCAGAGTACTAACCAACTGAGGCTGGATCTCTTAACCTATCTTTCCAAACATAATCCATTTGATGCTACCTTCTTTGATGCCTATCATAGACGATCTCTCTTAGGACCTTCTGTTCCTACCCTCCTCTATTACCAACAATTGGCTCACCGCTATGCTATATATCTTTCCCTTTGTCAATCTAATTCCACAATTATTTTACCACTTCTTTTCCAACCTTCAAATTTCCCCCAAATTCCTATTTTCACTTACTGTTCCTTTATTGAGGATAGGGTATTTTCCCCTTCTCCACCCTGTTCTTCACCCCTCATTAATGTACCCTCCACATTTCCTATTTATCAGTTAACACCGTTCCTTAGTGATTCCTTACAAATTTCTGCCACTCCTTATTTAACCTTTTCTTCCTTTTATGATTTTTCCTATCCTTCCCTTCATCCACTTTCTCTTATTCCATTACCCTCTCCTAACACTTCCATATCTCAACCACCTCAGTTGGTTAGTGACTGTGACGGTTTTGATACTCAGATTTCTAGAAGAAGGGGATGGAGTTCGGATGATTGCCTTACAGGACCGCAGATTAATTGGCCAGTAATTCCAGGAGAATGGACAGCTTCCAGTCAAGCTTATCAAAACTATGTTCATTTTGCCCAACAGTATTCACAGTCTGCAGATCCCTCAGTGAGATTAACTGCTCACTTTGCTTGGTACCTGGCGTATATGCATAGGCACTCTCATACTGATTCAAAGCCTATTCCAAAGTTGTGCATGAATGTCAATGTTAGCATTGATTCCCAGCAGCTGGAGATATTGTATTTTCATGCCCTTTGTTTGCCTAGCAGATACCTGGTCCTATTGGAAAGGATGTGCTGTCTCCAATTTTTTCAAAATCCTCCCAAAAACTTTGTAGATGAATCCTTATCTATGGATCGATTCCGACAACATCAATCTTTTAAGAGGGATCATCTTCATTGATACATTTCCAATGTATGGTGGAAGCTTTTAATGAACACCTCTCTTTTTGAAGAAGTCATTCAGATGGTTGTGTTGTGTATTAGTGTTTGTGTTGTGAGTTCATTTATGTCAAACGCACGTGGTGGTTTCCTATTGGATTTTGTGTATGAGCTATGTTTTGGAGATTTGTAGAGATGGGGTCGTGGTTGGAGAGTTGAAGCAGATGCAGATGACGAAGAAGCAAACTCTTATATCCTTCACAAATTTGTGGTGATTTTTAGTTTGATCAGAGGTGTTAATGTATAAAGGGTTTTCCTTTCTTTGTATTTTTATATTAGAAACAGGTTATAAGTTGGGGTCGTGGTGGATGGATTATTTTTTAGAAGATATTGAAGATCAATGTTGAGATTTTAAATGAACTTGTATTCCCTTTTTCCTGGGTCGCGAGGACGCTTCCTTATTAAGTGTGGGGATATGTTGAGTGTTGAAATGACTTGTTTTTTGGCTGATCTTTGTTGTTTTTGAGAGCTGAATGGTTGATTTTATGGGATGATTGATTGATTTGGAAGTGGTTTGAGAGTGTTTTAGATGATAATGATTGTGTTTTGGAAGTTCATGATGTTTGTTGATGGTTCTGTGATGTTCTGATAGGTTCTGATTGGTTCTGTATACCTTCTGTTTTGTTCTGTTTTGGTCTGTTTTGTTCTGATTGTCTTCTGCAAAGAGGGAAGGAGTATTGATTGATGAAGATTGAGATATTGAGAAAGCTTATTGAATGGTTTGTGAGAGTTTGAAATGGTTTGAGAGTGAGTTATGAGGTTTTGATGATATTCTGTAATCTTCTGTAGGTCTTCTGTAGAGCTTCTGCTTCTGTTCTGTTTCTGTTCTGTTCTGTACTGTAGCTGTTCTGGTACTGTTCTGTAGACTGTTCTGTATGCTTCTGTAAGTGTTCTGTGGAATGTATGTGTGACTTTGGGAAAGTTTTCTAGCCTTGGAAAGAGGTGAATACAAGTGCAAAAGAGCTGAAAGAAGTGAAAGAAGTAGCTGTTGAAGACTCAAGTGAAGACTAGAGTGAAGTGACAGTAGTGAGCTATGAAAAGACACTGTAGTGGCTCTGGTGACTCTTCATATCAGACATACCTCTTGGGAGGGGTATCCACGACCTAAGAGTGATTATTGAGAGTGATTTCTGAGAGATTGTAGTGAGGATATGATGTATTATTGATGGAGAGAGAGAGAGAGAGAGTCAGAGATAGCCAATTCTACTCAAACAGAGTGATTGTATGTGAGAGATTGAGAGAGAAGACTATGAAGATATTGAAGATGAATACTATGTGATGTATTTCCATTCTAAGATGGTGTATTCCTTTGCTTTCTTTGTTCCATTGATGGATTTTGTGAAGATGTTGAAGAATATGATTGATTCTATTAAAATCCGTGGGAGATTTACATGATGCTGCATGAAGATTTGTTGTGCCTGGTGTTCTTTTCTTCATTGTGATCATATGAAACATGATAAACAAGCTTGTTGATGTTACAAGATAGATTTTCTTGCAAGAGAATTCCCTTTTTCCTTGGTGTTCCTCTCGGGGCTCCAGTTTGTCTAGCTTAGGATTTGTTTCTATCATTTTGTTTGATTTGTGTGAAACTTGATAGCCTTGGTCGAGCTTGGTATTTTTTTGGATAGGTTGAAGTAGGAGTTTGTTATTAGCTACCGAACATTGAGGAACAAGGTATGTTTTCTTGTCGAGACTCTTGCACATCACAAGGATTATGGATTCATGAGCACTTCACATTGCACTTTTGATGCACTACACTCGGGGGTCATCCCCTGATTCTTTCGAATACTTCCATGCCATGGGATGGGATTAAGCACATTTTTCACCATCATTGAGCACTAGCACGGCATGAGGTCTATTGCAGCTATATGCAATAAAAAAATGAGAATATAAATGCCTTGGAGTTTGAGTTTGATGATGTTTATATATTGGTAGCTTCTTCCCTTGATGTTAGTTAGTTAGTTGATCCCTCATCCACTTTTTATTAGTGTTGGCTACTTGATTCAGAAGCCTCTACTACTTCTCCATGTATGATGTATGTATTTAGAAAATTAAAAGGGAAAGTGAAAATCAAGTGTACAAGAACATTTCCATTTGATAGACTCATAGAAAACTTGTAGAAGAGTTCAGACTTATATAGAGAAAGATAACACATCCAAATGATGTGATATGTAAAGTGTACCTAAATTGCCACTTATGTAGAGTAGTTGCATGTGTGATGTATATGTGATATATGTGTTAGTAGAAGAATACCCTTTATGAAAACAATAAGTTGAAAACAAGTGGCTATTTTGAGTACTTCACATAAGTTGTTATTACAATGAAAGCACTATTGAAAAGAAGAATCCAACATCAATCACCAAATGTTTGCGAGGTACTTTTCAATTTGTATTAGGCATAACATTTGCCTCAAACATTGCATCTAATCAAGACATGCTTACATACCCTCTTATGCTTTGGAGGAATTGGAAATGGTGTCAATTCTTTCAGTTGTGGTTTCTTAGAGATTTGTCTCTCAATGAATAGCTTAGCACGTTGGATAGAATTATTGAATCTGTCATTGATGCTTTGCAAGGGAGTTGAGGTCTTATCCTTGCAAGCTAGAATTTATTTGTTATGCAAGTCTTTTTGCATAAATGCACACTAGAGTATAAACATACAAAGAAAATTAAGGTTATAAGAATCATTTCATGTACATAAATGTTTATGTGTCTAGAAGTCAACAAGAAGAGATCATTGTCTAAAAGATAGTACTTATTATATTCGTCTCAAACCATGAGAATTCAATGGGTTATGCTAAGCATCCTTGGTCTCACTTCTGATAAATTTGTCTCTTGAAGTTTGTAGGTGTGCTTTCCAAACTATTCTCCCTAGAAATGAAGTCACTGCCTAATCCAAATAAATATATGTATATGTTTGAACATGGTATTGTCTCATTGGATCTAATTTGAATGTCCATGTTAAAGTCCATGCATTAAAAGTCCCTAAATTTGGGCATTGTATTTTGAAATGTACATCCATATTTTGATGATTTGGATATTTTGTTTCTATAATTGTAAAAGCAATATTTTTTATGAAACAATGTAATGGAAGGAACAAAAAGGTATAAAACACATCGAACTTAATACCACTCTTTTTACATTTTATTAGAAAAACTTTTAATGCCATGAAATATGTGAGGTTATGTTATTGCACTTGTCCAACTTTGACAGCCTAGTTGTGAAAAGGACACAAACACTAGGATAGAAACCACAAGTGTTGTTTTTGGGGGCAACATGCTATGCCCTTTTAAGTCAGAAATCCTAGCTAGATAATTGGAGTGTCGAGAAAGTTTCTAGGGTAATCTTAGACTGACTTATATTCCTATGTATAGTATGCATCATATAACTGTCCTTGGAGCTTTGCTTATGGATCTAGTCTCTTCAACATACATCATTTCAATATTCTCTTTTGTATTTATAGCTTATGATTTACAATGTTTCTCTTTCAAACGCATTCATATTTCATTTCTATATACTCTCTTTTGTATTTATGACTTATGATTTAATATTTCTCCTTCAAATGCATTCATTGTCCTTTCCTTACATGACTATAATGGGCAAATAATTATAAATATCTAAAAGGTTGTACTACATCTTCAAATAGTACATGCCAATTATTATCCTCACCATACACCAAATAACACACTAGTATGCTAGATGTAACACATGTATTTCATAGTTACATTTCAAGACATGGATAAGTCACATTCCATCATGCTCATTCGTTTGGACCTTCCACTCACAATGGTGTGATGGAGAAGTAATATGATTCAATCATGAAAGGTGAAAAGCTATACTAGGATAAAGGGGCCAATAAAGTAGCGCCCTCCAAAAGGACAACACGCTCCACCCCAATTGAGTGACAATTTTACAAGAAAGATGTGGCTTTTTTTGCCACTTAACGATATAATATGAATTTTCTAAAATTACAAATGAGCTTAACTTAAGTCAAATAATTTAGCCATGTAAACTTTTTTATATTTTAGATTTTGTAAAACCCTAAAGCAATGCATCCTTGAGTGTCACTCTATTGGTCCCTCACTGTCCCTCTTTTATGAACCTTTCATTTGTAACTAAGGCTACTTGATAAAAATATCAAAATATCCTAACATTTTTTCTTTGAGCTCTATATAATATAAATAGTTTGACCATTAAAAAACATTTATGCAACTCACTTGGAATTTTTTAAAATAATGGAGGATTGTTAGATGACAATCTATTGGCCCCTTTACCCTACTACAAAGCAACCTATAACACCCTAGTACTTGCATTATGGGCTCAAAGATGCGACTAGTATCTGGGCATGGCACAACCAATGTGTGCATCACTTAGGAGGGGGGGTTTTGTGAAACTAGTTTCTAAATTTTCACCTCAGCTTCTTCTCTATTGGCCCGCCCTCGCCCCCCCCCCCCCCCCCAACCCAAACCTTTCCACATCGACCATAGTGGGGGTTCCATATACTGATATGTATCCTGAGCTTGAATGGGGGGTGGTGCAGTAGGCAAGAGTCTTGGCCCTAGAGAGAGGAGAATCGACCGTGGAGGGAGGGTGCCCCAACAAAGTAGAGCCTTGGCCCCTCGAGAGAGGAAATTGAGCATTCACGGAGTACACTGCCATTGTGTAGTCACGAGTGTGGACTCGCGGAGGGAGAGATGGAGCTAGCCTCTAGGGCCCAAAAGTGTGATGGGCATTACGAATAGCTTGGGCCTTGGAGGGAGAGAAAGCATTGATAGTGCAATAGGGCCTAGGCTGGCTCTCATTTCCCAAAGCTTGATTAATCATTATGTAGGCCACATGGAGAGAGAGAGAGAGAGAGAGAGAGAGAGAGAGAGAAAGAGAGAGGTCACATTCACTACCATTAGTTTTGCACATTATGAAGATTTTGAGAATTAAAATTAAAATTATTATGTTATTTTCAAAGTTTATTTCTAATCATAAATGCATTACACTTATATTGAAACTATTGATTGGAATTAATTTGAATGCCTTTTATTTTTGTTGTGAAGGTTGATTCTAGTTTCCAACTTTCTTTTGAAAGCTCATAAATATTTCACACTTCCATTGTTAGATCATTATCATGAAAAACATTTCTTTTGAATGTGACTTAAGGTATTAGCCTTATAGAGATGCGGGTAAAACCCCATTTGAAGGGACGGGTGTTGCAACCTTCAAATTTGAGGACTTCACCCCAATGCCTATTAGGGGGGGCACCTCCATGCCAAATACTAGCCATGGAACAACATAGGCATTTCCTATGGGCACCAAGGATAATCTACAAGCCAAGTGAACAATAGACCTTGATCGCAAAAATAGGATCCTCCTTCTTGAGCCACCTAACCAAGGAGGAGGGTTCACCTAATTGTCTAAGGGACTAATAAGGTTGATTTCGAAGTCCTTCGCTAGGAAAAAACTATTTCAATGAAGGCCATTGACCATAATATTTCAAATAAAATGTTGGATTCGAAATTGGCACTTAGAATCAAGTTTTGGGAAGAATTGTTGTTGTGAATTTGCATCCCAATTAGTTTCCAAGTAGTATGGATTGTTCATAATATGGTGCGCAGATCGGTCGCAGTATGCTCACGTAGTGAATCCCGGAAGGTCCCCAAGAACAATGAACTCTACCTTTTTGCACAAAAAACAATGTAAAAGCATGAACGACAAGAAGCAAGAGACCAATTGGGTTCAATCTCCCCCCATGCCTTGTGTGAGCGCTTCACAAAGCATGTATTTTATGTATATTTCCATCTTCATGCTCAATAATAGCCCAATTTACAAAAATATGACAAGCTTTTAGCTTTTAAGTTTGCTTTCTACAAAAATAGGAAAATAAAGCTAATGGACGGTGCCCATAGAGTCTGGCACGCCCAATCTCAATGTCCAAATAAAAATAACATATCCGTGCGCATAGGTGCATACAAAATAATAATCAATAATCAATGTCTCGATAGACATAACAAAATATAGGTGTGGCGCCTATCAAAATATAATCCAAAGGTCGAATACTCGCTAGACTCCAATGCTTTCCTCCGCCACTGCTGCTATCTCTACACATCAGCTGAAGCATTCACAATCGTTAGTAAAATAATACAATTAAACCGACAAAAGTGAATACCTAGCAGTCTTCAACTATATAAATAAATCAACTGGTTAGAAATAAATCCTAACCTTAATTTATTACGAGTGCGCACTCTAAACTCATAAACGTTTATTAATTTAATATGCATTTTGCGGAATCACCCGCTATGGAATCACCCACGTACACACTAAATTAATGAAACGCCCGAAAAGGACAGGCGTCCCCATCAACTTCTCGCACAAAGAATCCTCTTTGTGTATGAGCCCCAGTCATCTAAGTTTACGGAATCCACCGTAAAACCTCACGGAATCCACCGTGGAATATGCCTCCTGGCATCATACCCCCGGGGTGGGATAGCAATTGACCTCAATTGCTATTAGCTCAATGTGGAGCTAACAGAGTGGGGAAAGCATTTAAGTCTCTAGCGTGCATCCATTGTGCTTCCTCTACAGGATGGTTCTTAAATTTTACTAGATATCTAGAATACCTTCGGCAAGTTCTAGTGGTCATGTAGTCAGTGTCTATGATGGCTTCTGGTTCAAGTATTTCAGTCTCTTCCTCTAATAAAGGTGGGTTTTCATAAACAGGGTGGATAGGTAATTGGCCTCTAAATGGTCTCAATAAACTAATGTGAAATGTATTGTGAATTTTCCAATGAGATGGTAATTCTAACTTGAATGCATTATCATTAATCTTATGAATAATTCTAAATGGTCCATAGAATCTAGGAGCCAATTTGACAACTGGATGTCTATCTACACTTTGCAGTCTACGCTTTTCTATTCTAAGACAAACATAATCATCAACTTTGAAATTCATAGCTTGTCTTTTCTTGTTGGCTTGTTTGGTATATGATTGTTGGACTTTAGCAATCATATCCTTAACCTCATCAAAAATAGTATTATGCATAGTAGCAATATCATCAGCACTCTGAATTCTATTAGACAAAGATGCAACAGGTGTAGATAATCTATATCCATAAATGACTTCAAAAGGTGCTTTCTTTGTAGATGTGTGCGGTGTATTGTTGTATGCAAACTGTAATAAATGCAAGTGAGTGTCCCATGTCTGAGGTTTGGAGATAGTATATGCACGTAAAAGATCTAAAATGGTGCTGTTTGTGACTTCTGTTTGTCCATTTGTTTCTGGATGAAATGCAGATGAGAAATCAATCTTTGTGCCTAGATTTGCAAACAGTATTATCCAAAAATTGTTACAAAATCTAGAATCTCGATCTGAAATAATCACTTTTGGCAATCCATGGTTAGTAAAAACAGTTTTCAAATATAATTGTGCTGCTTGTGATACTGTTAAAGTTTTCTTACATGGAATGAAATATGCTTGCTTACTAAGTCTATCTACGATTGTCCAAATCATGTCATGGTTAGATGTAGTATTTAGTAAACCAGTAATGAAATCCATAGAAATATGTTCCCAAGGTTTAGATGGAATAGACAAAGGCATTAGTAATCCATACTGTTCACCATGATGTCTCTTTATTCTTTGACAAATTAAACATTCAGAAACGAAATTAGATACATCTGCATCCATATGCGGCCAATAAAAATCTTCAGTTAACATGCGTAATGTAGATATGATACCTCTGTGACCTTGATATGGGGGACAATGAATTTCATTCAAAACAAAAGATCGGAATGGAATAGTAACACACAGTCTCTTTTCAAAAAACATAAATCCATCATTATATGACAATGAATCAACAGGAATGAAATTATTTTGAACTAATTTTTGCCAATCAGAATGAAAAGTAATATCCTGGTGATATGTATCTTTCATAGCAATCAAAGAATCAAAAGATATGACAGATATATTATGAATTGCAGGTCTTCTACTCAATGCATCAGCAACTACATTTTCTTTTCCAGGTTGGTATTGAATGATAGGATGAAAACTTTGAATGAAGGAAGCCCATTTGATATGACGGTCAGAGATTTGAGGTTGGCTAAGTAGATGTCTAATGCTTTGCTGGTCGATCTTTATCATGAATTCTGAACCCATTAAATAGTCCTTCCACTGTTTTAATGCTTGTACAACTGCTAATAGTTCTTTGTCACAAGTGGAATATTTCAGCTCAGAGGGTTTCAGCTTAGAACTAGAATATGCTATTGGATGATTGTCTTGCATTAGTACGGCTCCTATTCCTGATCCGCTAGCATCGGTCACAACTAGAAAGAATGGTCTATTAAAGTCAGGCAATTGTAAAACAGGGGCATCGGTTAATGACGTTTCAGTAAGTCAAAGGATTTCTGTTGAGTTTCAGTCCATTGATAAACAATTCCTTTCTTAAGAAGTTTGGTTAATGGTAAAGCAAGTAATGAAAAATTACGTACAAACTTCCTATAGAAACTAGCAAGACCAAGGAATGAGTGTAACTCATGCACATTTTTAGGAACAGGCCAATGCAATATTGCATCAATTTTCTTAGGATCAACTTTAATTCCTTCTTTTGATACAATATGACCTAAATGCTCAATTTCTGTCTTAAAGAATTCACTTTTTTCAGGATTTGCAAACAATTGATTTTTTTTCAGTAATTGAAAAACTAATGATAAATGCTCATAATGCTCTTTTTCACTTTGACTGAACACCAAAATATCATCAAAGAAAACAATCACACAATATTGATATTTCAGAAAGATACGGTTCATCATTCTACTGAAGGTGGCAGGTGCATTAGTCAATCCGAATGGCATGACTAAGAATTCATAATGGCCAAACTGTGTTCTGAATGCAGTCTTAAATATGTCAGATTTATCTAGCCTCACCTGATGATATCCAGACTTAAGGTCAATTTTACTAAATATAGAAGATCCTTGCAATTTGTCCATAAGGTCATCAACTCTAGGTATAGGATACCTATTCTTTACAGTGATCTTATTTAAAGCTCGGTAGTCAATACACATACGATAAGTATTATTCTTTTTCTTGACTAAGAGTACAGGTGCACCGAATGGAGAACTGCTAGGTCGAATTAAACCTCTATTTAGTAATTCTTCAACTTGACTCTGGATTTCTTTTTGCTCTATTTGATTGTGCCTATATGGTGCTTTGCAAGGTGGTTGTGTGCCAGGGATTAAATCAATCTTATGGTCTTCTGGACGTGAAGGTGGTAAACCTAGTGGTAGGTCTTCTGCAAAACAGTCCTTAAAATATGCAAGAAATTCCTTATGCCTAGGGTGCATATGATTTTCCTTTGCTTGCAATTCATTCACCCAAATGAGATATGATTTAGTACTCTTGCGTAATGCACGTTTTGCTTGAGTATGCGAAAGCAGTGGAAAAATATTAGATGCATGCATACCATATAATGTAATAGATTTTCCTTGAAAATTAATATTCATTGTGTGCGTGGAATAATCTATATTTGGATTATGCTGGTGTCTCCAAGGCATTCCTAAAATAATGTCGCTTGACTGTAATGGGACAACTAAGAAATTTCTTCTTTCAATATATGAACCAATTTGAATCTCTAAATCTTGTACTTCTTGTGTGCCATTGTACCTAGTGCCTAAAAATGCAGCTTTTATGCGATAATGCGTAGGTACAGTCTGTAATTTCAATTCCTTTACCAATTTTGCTGAAATAAAGTCATGAGTACTACCGTCATCATGCAAGATAGTTCTTTCCTTTCCATGCACCATACATTTCATAGTCAACAATGAATGTGGAGTAGGCATACCTGGTAAAGTGTCGGAAGTAGTAGTTGGATCATCCTCATCTTCAGTGAAATCAGGCATATCCTCATGCTCGTCTTCGTCCATGGCTCTAAGATAGTTGATATGTGCTGGTGGCTTCTTTGAATGATAATTTGCTGCGAGGTGCCCCGGTTGGTGACATTTATAGCATACTATTGGCTTGGCTTTGGTTACATTATTTGCAATGGCTGGAAGTCTGGGTACATTTGGATTGGATTGTGGAATAGGCTTAGGATTTGGATTGACATTGGATGGTAATGCAAGTGGTTTAGCCCAATTCTTGCGGAAAGATGGTGATGAGAAACGACCTGGATTAAACCTTCTAAAATTGGAATTGAATTGTTTAGATCCATAATTACCATTGGCTTGGAATTGCTGTGGTCGTCTGTCTCTTCCGCGTAACTTATCTTCAGTGTCATGAGCTAGTGAAATGGCGTCTTCAAGGGTAGCAGGCTTGAACATGTTCACTTCAGCGTAGTAATGTCCAAGGAGTCCAGACATATACTTTCGCTTATGTGTCGTCTCTGGTACGTCTTCAAGCATGCGTAGCTGTAGGAGTGCATTCCAAAAACGCTCTGTATACTGTGGAATAGGCTCACGATCCCGTTGTTGAAGTAAATCCCATTGCTTGATAGCCTTCTCATGAAATTGCGGTGGAAGGAAATTCTGCATGAACTTCTTCTTGAAATCTTTCCAAGTAGCAGGACATTCTATGCTCTTGCGTACTACAGTCCACCAAAGTGATGCTCTATCTATCAGATGATTAGTAACACACTTGATTTTATCTTTTTCTGGATAAGTTTCCTCATGGAAATAGTCATCAAACTGGCTTATGAATGATAAAACAGTCTTTCCTTCTCGTATGCCATTGAAAGTGCGAAATTTGAAACTTCGTTTACTTATCTTTGATTCCTTGCGAATGGTTTGTGCTTCAAGAGTGGCGTCGATGGTACGTCGAATCAAATCTTCAGCTTGAGGTTCTTCTTTGTCGGTGGACGCTCTTTGTAATTTTGTCAATTGCGCTTGCAATGCTTGCCTAGCCCTTCGCTCTTCTTCCAATTGTAACATGATTAGATCCAGCTTTTGTTCCATGGTAGGCTCAGGTAGGTTGTCTTCAGCCATAGGATCATCCATATGTGGGGTCGTCATCCTGTAAAACTCAATAAACCTTTCTCACTCGAAATCAGGTTAGCGGGATGAGCGTAGCTCAAATTCGGGGTTACAAGGCTATGTATTTTTGGGTATTTCTTTCTCAATTTTTTAGAAAATCTGCAATATTTCCATCTTCGTTTACTGAAAATACTTCAGCGAACCTGTAGATAGGTAGAACACCTTGCCACGAACAACTTTCCAGTTCAGAGTTTTTGCATAGGAACAAGCCTTCTAGGAGTTTTGAGCACTAGTCAGTTCTGACTCCAGTTGACTAGTCTGACTTGCAGAGTTGCAGTCTTAGCCGACTTACAGAGTTGCAGACTTGCAGAACTTAGGCCGACTTGAGGAACTTGCAGGACTTGATTCCACTTGACTTGCAGAACTTGACTTCTAATGCGCAGGACCTGGAGTTTAGTAACTTTCTTGCCCTGTGTGACTTGTAGAACTTAGCTGTGACTTAGGAGATTAAGCTTAAGAGCTTAATGAACAGTCGTCATCAGATTTCGTGAGGGGGGGGCCGTTTTTCTCCACGACGCGTGATTTTCGGAGGCCTTCTTGCAGCTCGATGAGAATTTATGGAATTTCCTTAAGCTTTTAAGCTTTATGACTAAGCTTTTGAAGCAATTAGATATGAACTTCTTACTGTGTATCCACGACTTGATGAAGGATATGGATGCGTGGTCCTCCACCTGCACAGCCTGGTCCTTCGCAATCTGACAGTAGAAACAGGGGTTCTTGATCGCCAGAAGTCTGCCTGTATCGACAGTTCGCGACGAGATTGACTGTAGAGCCCGATCGTTCCTGGAGCTCCGCCTTCGTCCGAGATTGGTAGCGATTGGAAGCTCTTGATCTCAGCTCCGCTCTGATACCACTGGTGCGTAGATCGGTCGCAGTATGCTCACGTAGTGAATCCCGGAAGGTCCCCAAGAACAATGAACTCTACCTTTTTGCACAAAAAACAATGTAAAAGCATGAACGACAAGAAGCAAGAGACCAATTGGGTTCAATCTCCCCCCATGCCTTGTGTGAGCGCTTCACAAAGCATGTATTTTATGTATATTTCCATCTTCATGCTCAATAATAGCCCAATTTACAAAAATATGACAAGCTTTTAGCTTTTGAGTTTGCTTTCTACAAAAATAGGAAAATAAAGCTAATGGACGGTGCCCATAGAGTCTGGCACGCCCAATCTCAATGTCCAAATAAAAATAACATATCCGTGCGCATAGGCGCATACAAAATAATAATCAATAATCAATGCCTTGATAGACATAACAAAATATAGGCGTGGCGCCTATCAAAATATAATCCAAAGGTCGAATACTCGCTAGACTCCAATGCTTTCCTCCGCCACTGCTGCTATCTCTACACATCAACTGAAGCATTCACAATCGTTAGTAAAATAATACAATTAAACCGACAAAAGTGAATACCTAGCAGTCTTCAGCTACATAAATAAATCAACTGGTTAGAAATAAATCCTAACCTTAATTTATTACAAGTGCGCACTCTAAACTCATAAACGTTTATTAATTTAATATGCATTTTGCGGAATCACCCGCTATGGAATCACCCACGTACACACTAAATTAATGAAACGCCCGAAAAGGACAGGCGTCCCCATCAACTTCTCGCACAAAGAATCCTCTTTGTGTATGAGCCCCGGTCATCTAAGTTTACGGAATCCACCGTGGAATATGCCTCCTGGCATCATAATAGGAGAATTCATGATGGAATTATCAACTTAATCTTCTCAATGGGATTCACATTAAGTCAAGGCATTAGAGTTTACTCCAAGGAGAGAGTGGATGTCATGAGAGCTTTAGAGGTACAAAGGGATAGATAAACCTTTTCATAGAATGTGTACCTTTTATAAAAGACCTTCCATGTCTTAGAGCTTAGAACATGTTTTCACAAAGAACAATCCTTTAATGTATGTTTTTGGGCTAGATTTTTTTTTAAAAGGTTGAAACTCACTATTATTTGGACATTTTAGTTATAAAATTGACCAACACTATATCCTTTCCTTTAAAAAAAGGGATGCATTTCAACCTTTTTATTTCTTTCATTGGACGAGAAAAAGGTCTTTCATGAGCATTGTGAGTTGGAACATGGAAAAGAAAGCTGATGCATGTTCCAGTAATCTACTCCCTTGGCTAGGCTCAATTTGGTTCTCTTGAAAGCTCCTATGGCAAAATTCCCTACTAAAGGTAAGATAGGAAAAAGAATGTTTGTATCTCCATACATGTGCTTTGTGCAAAACACAAAAAGATTTACTACTTCATACATTTTGGTGGTGCCACTAGGTTAAGGTGACATGATTAAAAGTTGGGATGAGAATAATTGGTTTTATGGATAAGTTCAATTTGAAAAATGCTATCTTTTTTGAGAGGTTGATAGGTCTGATAAAGAGTGCCTTATAGCTTGAAATTTGATTAGTGTTTGTTAGATGCAAGATGGATGGGGTAGATTGGCGGCTAAAAGTAGCAATCAATGTTGATGGTAGTAGTGCAGTAATGAAAGGCAATGGTCTAGTCGAAGATAGTGGCAGCTAAAAGAAGCAATCAGTGTTGACGGTAGTGGTGTAGTAATGAAAGGCAATGGTCTAGTCGAGGATAATGGTAGAAGGACTTCAAGGCACTGAGGGTAGCGAATGCTATAAAAGGAGTAGAAAGGAAGTTGTTATAAGATCCAAGATATATACTCGAATTTTTTATATACTTAAAATATATATGGTCAATATTATGCTGGCGCAGAGAGAGAATATATGAGAGACAATAAAGATGTAGAGAGAGAGAGAGAGAGAGATTGATTGACAACACACTAGGGACTGGAGTTATATTATTGACAAGGTGCAAGCTCCTCCGTTACACATAAAAGAGTTCTTACTTGTAGATCTTGGGAACAAGTTCACGGTTCCTTGCACGGTATACAACCGGCTAGCACTTGTACAACTTGGAAGTTGGCACCTTTTGATCCTTCTTGAGTCTCTCCTTCTCTCATACGCCATATATGTAGGGATCTCCTCTTGGAGCTTGATTTCAGCAAAGATTCCGTATTACTTGCACCTTCTCTTCTCCTCTTGGAACTTTATTTCAACAGAGCTTCCATAGCTCTTACACCTTCTCTTCTCTGCTTGGAACTTGATTTCAGTAGAGCTTTGCAGCACTTGATTTCAGCAAAGCTTTCGCGCAGCACTTGCACCTTCTCTTCTCCTCTTGGATGCATGCAAAGTGATTCTTCCTTCACCTCTCTCACACCCAAGGAGAGCCTCCTCTTTTATAGGCTTTCAAAAGCTTCTCTTCTCAGAGAGAGACTTGAGTTGATCTTCATGCAAGATGTGGCTGTTCCAGGATCTACTATGCAGCACCAATTTCGAGATATCTCTCTGTGTGTTGCTCGAATGAAAAAACGTCCAACACCAAAGTTGTAGACCTCGTTGTTTTTTATAACCTTGACGAGCTCTTTTTAGAGATCGTGTTTCTATCGTGACATATTTTAAAAATGGATTCAGCATGTCTATTTTAAGAGAAATAGCTTTTTAAACTGTACTCTTAACTTATGGTCATGCAACCAGCTTGAGCCATAGATAAGGAGAGTTCATTAGATTGCCTTGGGCCTCAACCTTAAGATTGAATTCCACACAAAATCTTGTGTCATTTTAAACCTTAGAAAGAGAAAATCACTTCTTTCCTCACTTCCAGAGAATCATGTCTCTTGTCTTTCCTAGTGAGAGAATTCCCTCTCTCGTCTTTCTTAATGAAAGAAAATACCTTAAACCTTGACTTGTAAGGGAGAGGATGACCTCAAATGAATGCAATGCTCATTACACACAAGTAAACGTTCCGAGGCGTCCCCGGATACACACATAAATACATATACACAATGCTAATGCACTTCATCTTCTTAGTCTTAATCCATCTTCGTTTATGTGTAACTCGGTTCTTGTGTACACTCTTACACTTGGTAGACACTTCTTTCCCCCTTCATAACTTGTACTACCTGTACCAGATATCCTTGTCACAATGCTCTGATCACCTCATTAAGTGATGCACTAGGAATATTGGTCTCTAAATGGTCTCATGGCCATGCTAGATCATCATCAACACTTAAAGAAAAGTGAGTCGTTAATTTATTGACATACATTTATTAAATAGAGAATGCGCAATAAGTAATCAATTTAGTGATAAAAGTGATGAGGGTTCCACGCACACACACCCTTGGCTATTCTTGGCATACACCTTGGAATGTATTCCATTACCCGAGCTTGTCTATGCTTAGGGACATCTCATTGTGAGACAATGATGCTTTCTGTACATTATACCAATTAATGCTATGTGAATATATGAGTATTTCTTCTTTTGTGAAGTATTGTCTATGGTTGTTCATTTTGGTATCTTTCTTTTATATAGTGTGACTATTAAACTTGCAATGTTACCATATCACTGTGTTGGATTTGAGTATGTTAAGGCTTTAGTGTCCCATAGAGTTGGTGCAATTCTACTTGGACTTGGTGAAAATAACTAGAACTTGGACTCGATTACACATAGTGACCACATTGATCTTTCCCATGCATGTAGGTCTACATGTGTACTGCTCTTGGGGTTTGCCAAAGGATGAGTAGCCTATGTTTTCATGATGATTTGTGCATGACCAGTAATGTCGGGTTCCTTCTCTTGAGGGTACTTCATTTATCATCGATGATGACTTCCTAGCAGAAAAGTCCACTGTGCGTAGCCTCAGAAACAACACTTGCGCTCTATTTCTAGACCTTGCGATGTGCTTCTTGGTCTGCAAATCACTCTTGTGATGTCGATAAAGCTAGTAGGGTAGCTGCTTGCATCAACTAAATTGATTGTGGTTTCATACACTCCACCTTGTGATATTCCAATCCATACTTGGATGGATTTCCAAGCACGAGTTCCATTTTTGAAGTTTTTTGGCTCATTAGCCAAGGACCTAGATGTCTTAGGAAATTCGAGATGATACATATTGTTAGTTTCCCCGCCTAAGTGGATCCCATCCATATGGTGGTAGTCCTCCAAAGTTATTGATGCAAAGGAAGGCAATAGCCTAGCTCACAATAAAAATAAATTGGGAAACATTTGTGATGCTAATGCAGCATTCCGCTCATGGCTCCAACTAGATCGGTTGATTGATGCCCACCAAAAGTTGGATAGACTCTATAGTCTCAAACAAGGTGATGCTATAGTCCCAAAGCTATACATCTCATTTCAAATTCTTGAGAGGATGAATGTCTCCAAACACACGACCCATTGGTAAAATGTTGCACTCTCTATATATATGCAAGGCTTTAATTGGAATATCTATAAAGCTTTGGCTTTGGAAGATATATATGATAATAGCCTAAAATATTTCTATCAGAATGGTGTCCATGTTGAGATGTTTTTGGCTAAGAAAAAGGAAAAAATTTGGCTAAATCCGTTGATAAAACCCATCGTATATGGAATCCAATGACTCAGATAATGGATTTGGACCTAGAGGAGGAGAGTTGATGTGAGGAAGAGGACTTTGAGGAGGAGGAATGCTAGAAGCTCGTAAAGTCCAAGAAGGAGGACAAGGGCTGAAAACCCTCAGAGGAGGGCACTTAGCAATGGTGTGGCAAATGCCATAGGACTACCCATTCAAGTAAAAAGCTAAAAGAAACAGTAGAGAAGCCCATAGGAATTTCTTGGGTAGAATATTGGCAATGAGGTAGAATTTGTAGCCTACTCATGGTCCAAAGTCAACACTAACGAGAGTAGAAGGGACTATTGGAACACCAGCCACCATGATGCAAAATCCACAGTCCAACACTCCTGGTTTAGAGACAATACCTACAAGGGTGGAAGGGAACTAGCCAACACCAAAAGTTGAGGCTTAATCCTCTACATAGCCAGTTCCAACAAGTTTGGAAATACAAACTACATGGGGCTAAGTCTCTATTACTATTCCCTTGGAAGATTTACTAAATTTTCCCTAGCATTTAAGGACCACTTGTTGCAGATGATTCAACTAGATTAGCATGTACTACTAGAACAAGAAGTGGTGACCTTGATTGCATCTGCACTAGAGGAGTCCAACACTCCTGGTCTAGAAACAATACGTACAAGGGTGGAAGGGAACTAGCCAACACCAAAAGTTGAGGCTTAATCCTCTACATAGGTAGTTCCAACAAGTTTGGAAATACAAACTGCATGGGGCTAAGTCTCTATTATTATTCCCTTTGAAGATTTATTAAATTTTCCCTAGCATTTAAGGACCACTTGTTGCAAATGATTCAACTAGATTAGCATGTACTACTAGAACAAGAAATGGTGACCTTGATTGCATCTGCACTAGAGGAGGAAGTTCACAAGGTGCAACAAGAGCCATTTCCATCAAGATCATCATCAGATTCTACAATCCCAATAATCTCTTTTCAGTTCTAGAATCAAGTGATTAATAATTTTCTACTAGATAGTGGGTCCAAAGTCAATATTATCATAGTGGCCACTTATCATGATTTTAGGATGATGAACTTGGAACCAACACCCTTCTTGGTCCGAATGGCAAACCAATAGAGAGTGCGACCGCTTGGCATTATCCAATCAGTCCTAATGGAAGTAACAACGTGTGCCATTCCTGATTTCTTTGGTAATGCTAAACATGGAGCATGTAGATGAAGATTATTGCCTCTTGCTCGTATAGCCTTGGTAGTCATAATTGGGATTGTGACTGGCTAACAATATGTCAAGGTCACAATAAAATGAGAATTTTCTTAAACAAAATTCTACCTCCATCTACAACCTTCCAACTAGTGGTTGCAGAGACATTCAACATGGTGGATGATTTGGATGATGATGATGAAGTCGCATTCCTAATAACCAATGCACACTTAGAACCTTTTTGTTTGGTGGATGTCAAATATGTAGATTAGTTCAACAGTATGTGGATCATCATTCCCCACTGTATCGTGCCCAAGAACTCGTACTAGCACATGATTAGATTTCCCTAAGTGCAAAAATCTTGAGTCCAAACTCCAAAGTAGAAGTGGCTCAAGCTATAGCTATAGCCAAATTACAATTACCAAAAGTGCTCATATATGAAAGAGAGTTTGAAGCACAAATGCAAAAGGTGACTAGGTTCATGGAGGATGCTCTTTCTACCGTTGTTACGCGAGCGGTGATCGAGAGCAAGCCTCACTCACAACCCGATAACGAGACAATAAGGAGTGCAGGTTGGGGTAATTGACTTTGTCGGATGCACAACATAACACAAAAATTTAAATATTTTGAAAGGCACTACACGAACCACACACGAAAAACAAACAATAAACAATACCTCTTATAGCTCAAAATAATTTAAAACCCGTATGCGGATAGAGCATCACACAACCACAACACAATGAAAATACCAATAATTCGAAAACAAACCAAGTGAAATATATTCTCGTACCTTAACAACCTTGAGTCGATGCTCGACACCACAAAGTCCAAATTCTTCAACTTTGAAATTAGCATGTTAAGAGTATCCTCTTGCATGCGACCCTCCTCTCACATCTCTCACAAGATGGCAAAAAGACTCCAAAGGGAAGGCCCTTAAGCCTTCTAGTTCTCTCCTTATATAGTTTTTCCTTCTACTCTCACGATGGATATGCTTTTAGCTTTTCTTATAAAGATTAAGGCTTTTCACGCTTTTCAAACTTAAGGCAATTTTTAATGCCTTAAATTTCATAACTTAAACGTTCACGAGATCAAAAGCTTAGAGAGCTTTATCGGCACCCCTTGCGGAAACGGACTGCTTCATCATCCCTCGGCGTTATTCGTCAAGATGTCCCCATATACCACCATATACTTAGGATATTCCGCTATGTCATTGCGCATTGCCTCTTTTGCCTTTGCAGTTATTCCACCTCGCAGTGGCCTTCGAATTACCTGTATCGTTAGCAGACGCCTTCACCATTGCCATGTTGAATTGCTTTTATAAACATTGCATGTCCTCGTGATTACGGTCGCCATTCAAATTCGTCATCATTTCCATTATTGCATGTATCATTGATCAAGTCTCTGCATTGGCCGTCTTTAGCAGCAGGCAACAAATCAGATCTCCTTCCTATTCGACAGTGCTGTCATTTTTCGTCAAAGGGAAACGCCATCCCTCTTCGTATCGCTGCTTGCAATGCCATTATTCATATGCCCTGCAGTACGCCGCCATCTTCCCAGCAATAAGCCATCATGATCGTCAGTAATGCCGTCTTTAGTGCTTTCTTGATTGCGTTAACCGTCGAATCTTTTGCTATCACTCCCAAGAATTCCAACGTCCTTGTCATCGACTAGTCACCTTCCGCCAAGATCGTAAAGACATTCAAAAAATTCAAAGAGTCTCGAACACAAGCCGTCAAGCTAGTAAAAGAAGTCTTTGACATCTCTTTTCTTCTCTCGAATGCTTCCACCCATTGAAGGTTCTTCTAATCCACTCCCCTTGTATTTCCATAATAGCCTTCTTTGACTTCCCTGTTGGCACATTGAAACCCTTCATCACTATATGCTTTTTGCCACAATGACTAAACATATAACTTTCAAATCTTCTTCATGTCTTCACGAGATGTTTTTTTTCTTCAGATATACCTGCTTGATTCCATGCAACCTGTCCTAGGGAATATGCTCTTTGAAATGAACTTCGTGCCCATCCACTCTTGATTTGAGAAAATATGCAATATGAAATCGATGCTATACAACCATTCAACTGATGCTACACACAAAAATATGGATGCACTAAAGAAGTTGTGTCTAGCCTATCTACTCGTGTTTGTGCATCATGCAAAATGCAAACAAAAGTTCCTTGATTATTTTAATCCTTAGCCTCTCCTCTCAACTCTCAACAAGAAAATATAACATACTCCACTCCTCCCATCCAATTCTCACAATCACTCTAGAAAATGATGGTCCTCAAGATGTTGACCAGATATGAACAACCCATCTCACAATTGGTGGCGTTCTTTACGACCCTCTAACTCACCCAACCACCTTACACGCTCAACCAGAGGTTCCTAAATTTGTGATTACTCAAAACCACATCATCAACACCACAAACAAAAGCCTCTCCAGGGGCTACTCAAAACATCACCAAATAACTCACAAGACTCAACTGAGTCAATAACAACAATACCAAAATCACAACATGAGTCACAACCTAAAACCTCCATACTCTCTTGATCAACAAACTCATTACCAAACTCACAACAAATTTCCACAAACGCATTAGGCAACAAATTCGAACCCTTAACTTCATCTTGAAAACATACAATTTCTAAGCCCTCCTCCTCATGGTCTTCTAACAAACTCAAAAATTCATCCTCAATTATCTCTTCCTCTCTCTCAAAACTCACTAACTCAACCGCAATAGATGACACCTCCCTATCAGAATCACTCTCTGAACTCTCATCCTCACTATCATCTTCCTCAGAAGAGCTATCACTCTCCTCCTCATTTTTTTCTTTAGAATCTTCTTTATTCACAAGTTCCTTTCTCGAAGACATGTCAAACTTCTTTGGTACTCCCCTTCGATCATAAATTGTTATTATCCCTTTTCCCCAATCTTGAATTGCTCTTGCTTTCCTAAGCCAAGGTCTACCCAATATGAGCAAAAAAGCTCCCAACCTTGCTAGCATAACATGACAATCAATTTTCATAGAGACTCCATAAACCTTCACTTCCAAATTCTGAACATACCTAAGCACCTCACTTTAGCATGATTAGCAAGCCTGATTCGAAATTTAGACCCTTCAATGATTCAAAGTCCAAACTGCTCAACACAAGCCTAAGTAATCACACTAATTTTCACTCCTCCATCATGTAAACGCCTCGAACAACGTAGTATGCTTAACAATTATAATATTCGCTTGTTTTCGAGATTTAATATAAAAGAGAATGAACACTTAAAGCTGAAAATGAAAATTACTCACAAAATTACAGCCATGAAAATGTAAAAGTAATGGAGACAAGATTGAGGGTTGAAGATGGGCAACCCCCCCCCCCCCCCGAAGGAATGTATTTCTGCTCAACCCAAGTCCCTTAGGGAAGAGCTCAGTTACAATCAACCTGAGAGTGAGAAGAAGTAATTCTCACTCTCACAAGATCATGCAAAGATGTACAAACACACATGCATTATCTATTATGCAATGATAAGAACTGATTTCTTTACAGTATGAGAGAAGAAAAAGGGGAATTCAGCCTTTCTCCATCGTTGATCAGCAGTACATGGATAGGGCTTGCTTCTTGTAGCTAAAATGGAAGAAAGAGCTCGAGAAGGAGGTGCTGTAATGAATTTACAGGCTTGCTGTCCTGTAAAACAGCAGTGAGATAAAAGAGGGAATATGGAGGAATTTGATAATGGAGAAGTGGGGGATGATGATGGGGATGGATGGGGCCAGTTTCTGGCTATCTGTGGGTGCTGTACATGAGTTTACAGCAAAGAAAAATGATGTTGAATGAAGAAAAATGAGCTCTTATTTATAGGAGAGGGGAGAGCTAGTACAAAAGGGGAAAGTGGAGTAGCACAAGACAAGTATCCAGCCACATGTCATGAGATGTGACAAGTGGTGGGACACTTGGAAACTTGTGTGACAAGTGTCTTGACACTTGTCTCTTCTCTATGGCCTTCCTTTTTGGGTTGAATACTGTCAAGAATAGAAACAACCAAATTTAGTAAGCACAGTCAGAGTACAGAATTTACTATTTTTAGAATGACATCCCTATTTTTTAGGACTAGCATTTTTAGGCTAATTCGAGGCTCCTAAATTTTAGGGACCTCCCAAAATTTAGGGATCTCCTAAGATTTAGGGACCCCCCCAATATGGGTGTCATATGAAAGCTTTTTCCGTGTACATCGCAAAAATGGTATCCGAATCTTCATGTGACTTTCCTATGCAAAGAAATGTGCATTTCAAGCTTTCAGCCCACACATGCACATTATACAAGCATTTCATGATCATGCCATCTTGTTGATTGTAAATGTTTGTTCTGGTGGATCTAGCCCACACTTCAAGGCATCAATCCTTTCTGTATGCGAGTCTAACCCTGATATGCGTGAGTTCTAGTCACAGGCGCCCAATCGGGTCATATAGGTGAAAGTGTGAACTATCTTTTCTCTAACCCACCGCATGGGTCCACCATAACCTGTGACCACTCATCAGTGGCTAGCTCCAATGCACTTTTCTTTATATCTAATTAGTGCAAAGAAAATAAATTTAATAAATCATTATATAGACAACTTAATGAAAAAGGATACAAATTCTGTTTCTATAGAGTTGTGACAGCCCTCTGGCTTTTATTCAGCTGTCCTCAGCTAAAAAGCTTCTTGATATTGCTGTAGAATATTTGGGTAATCCTTCATGAATTTTTCATCTACCCACTGTGCAACTGTTGTGGGTAGATTCTTGAATTTTAGTAAGAATTTTCGTGTCACAAGGCCACTTCTCGTGGTTCGATCCTTGAGAAACAAAATCTTTTCAGGTTCCAAGAGTTGCTCTGTTTCTTCAACTTCTGGGGGATCTTCAGTAATGGGTTCCTTTGGTTCTGGTCCTATGTAAGGTTTTAGCAAACTAACATGAAAAGCATTGTGTATTTTCCAATGAGTAGGAAGCTCAAGTCGATAAGAAACTTCATTTATTTTCTCAATCACTTTGAAGGGTCCAAAGTATCTACTGGAGAGCTTTGGAAAAGATGAATTTTGACCAGAACCTTGTTTGAGCCTGCTTTTATCAGACTTTAGCAAGACATATTGACCTTTTTCAAAAGCCAAAGGTCTTCTTCGTTTATCTGCTTGCTTCTTTTGTCGCTCTTGGGCAACTTTGATAGTGGCTCGAACTTGATCCATTGCGGTTTTTAAATCTGAAGCAAACTCATCAGCAGCAGCAAAAATCTTATCTTTAGTGCGAATAATTGGAGAAGGAATCACTTTACCCTGTACTATTTCATTTGGAGCTTTCCCAGTAGATGAGTGCACTGTATTGTTGTAAGCAAACTCCAATAATGGAAGATATTTCTCCCATTGTGACTTATGTTCACTAACATAAGCTTTCAACATATCCAAAAGAGTGAGATTCATCACCTCTGTTTGGTCGTTAGTTTGAGGATGAAAAACTGAGGAGAACTTTAAAGTGGTTCCCAAATTCTCAAATAAAGCACGCCAAAAGTTACTTGTGAATTTGGAGTCTCTATCTGAAATGATCTCAGAAGGCATACCATGTAATCTGAAGATATGTTGAATGAAAAGTCTTGCAGCTTGTGCGGATTTCAATGTTTTATGACATGGAATAAAATGTGATTGTTTGCTGAATCTATCAATTATGACCCAAATCATATCATGACCTTGAGGTGTTCTTGGAATACCTGAGATGAAATCCATTGTGATAGATTCCCATGGATCTTTGGGCACTGGAAGAGGTTGCAACAATCCTGGAATCTTCTGCCTATCATATTTGGATTTTTGGCATACCAGACAAGCCTCAATGAAGTTATGTGTATCTTTTCGTAATGTTGGCCAATAAAAGTAGCGCTCAATTGCACTTAGAGTGGCTGCCCTCCCTCTATGCCCTGCATAAGGTGGTTCATGACTTTCTTTAAGCACCTTTTGTCGAACAGGAAGAGTGACACAAAGGCGATTGTTCATGAGAAGGTAACCATCTTTGATGGAATAATATGGATGAAAACCTCCTTGCTGTAAATTTGACCAAATTGCTGCAAAATCAGTATCTTCATCATAAGTATTCTTCATCGTTTGAAAATCTTCATGATGAGCCACTGTAATAGTTGCAATGCGAGGCACTCTAAAAAGTGCATCAGCAACTACATTTTGTTTCCCTGGAGTGTACATAATTTGAAAATGAAACATAGACAAGAAATTTTCCCATCTTGCATGTTTCTCCTGCAAATGCTTTTGAGTCTTGAAATACTTCAAGCTTTGATGATCGGTTTTAATAAGGAATTCATTGCCTAAAAGATAATGTTTCCATATCTTTAAAGCATGAACCACTGCTAAGAGCTCCTTTTCATAAATGCCATACCTTTTCTCCACATCATTTAGACGGCGGCTTTCAAAGGCTACGGAATGGCCTTCTTGATTTAGCACTGCACCAATACAATCACCACAAGCATCTGCTTCCACCACAAATGGTTTTACCAGATCTGGAATGATAAGAACAGGTCCAGAAGTAAGAGCTATTTTCAGCCTTGTGAAGGCTGCCTTCTCTTTTTCCTTCCATTGGAAAGAGATCTTCTTCTTTGTAAGGTCATGAAGTGGAGAAGCCATATGTGCAAAATGCTTGATGAAGCGGCGGTAATAAGAACATAAGCCAAGAAACGATCGCACCTCATGTACATCACGAAGATGAGGCCATTCTTGGATTATCCTGATCTTTTCAGGATCCATCTGAATCCCTTCAGAAGAGATGACATGCCCAAGGTAATTTATTTTATGCATGAAAAATTCACTCTTTTTACCATTTACCAAGAGTTGATTTTGTTTTAGTAATTGTAGAATAATTTCCAAGTGTTGATGATGCTCCTCTTCATTCTTGCTAAAGACAAGAATATCATCAAAGAAAGTACCGACATATTGTCGATGCTCTCTAAAGATGCGCTCCATCATTCGATTAAAGGTGGCTGGTGCATTGGTTAATCCGAAAGGAACCACCAAGAATTCATAAAGACCGTATGAAGTGCGGAAAGTAGTTTTGTGTACATCTTATGGTATTACCCTAATTTGATGATAACCACTCTTTAGATCAATGCGGCTGAAAACCTTTGAGCCTCCTAGACGATCCAAAATGTCGTCAATTCTGGGAATAGGAAACCGATTCTTCACAGTGATTTTGTTGAGGGCTCGATAATCAATGCACATCCTGAATGTGCCATCTTTCTTTTGAACAAGAGGAACCGGTGAACAAAATGGTGAGCTACTTGGCCTAATTAGCCCACGATTGAGTAGGTCTTCGACTTGCTTTCTGATTTCTTCTTGTTGAGGACGGCTTACACGGTATGGTGCTATATTAGGAGGAGAAATGCCCGGGATAATATCAATATGATGGTCTTCTGGCCTTTCTGGGGGAAGCTTATAAGGAAGATCTTTCGAAAAACAATCTTTATACTTTTCCAAGAGATGAAGTTGCTCTTGGTTTTCAGCATTCATATTATCTTTTACATCAGTGACATAAAGCAGACAACACTGAACACAATCCTTAATTGCTCTAGAGACTTGCATATGGCTTACCATAGGTATGGTGTCTCCAGAAACTCCAGCTTGGATCTCGTACTTCTTGCCTTTGTTGGTGAGTTCTACCTTCTTTTTCTGAGAGAAGATGGTTGAATCTACTCTATGATTCCAGGGCATGCCAAGAATCACATCGCAACCATCAAGGTCTTCGATACAGAAGGTATCTTCGTCACTGTAGCCTTGAATTTGAAACTTGAGCTTGCCAATGTAGGGTATCACAGTCTTCACTGTGTCACCTTCATCAGCATTTAAAGCTTGGCGAACTTCTGCCGGAGTGTCCATCTCTTCATTCTTTAATCCAAGCTCTTTAGCTAATTGCAAGGAAATGATATTTTCATTCGCCCCAAGATCTATCAAGAATAGTGCTTGCTTACCTTGCAACTGTCCCCAAGCTTTTAATAATTTACGCGTCTCTGGAGTGTGAGTTGTGTTTGCAACTACATTACTGATAGCATTGATTTTCACTGGTGACTTAGGCTTGTTGTCAGAAACCTTGCTTTGTCCCTTGTTTGGACATTGCTTCGCTATGTGGCCTATTTGTCCACATTTAAAGCACTTCCCTTCTTTCATGAAGCGTTGCTTTTCTTCTTCGAAAAATTGCTTTGCTTGTGGGTATAGATTGGAGTGAAATTGAGGAGCATTAGGAGGTGCATAGGGTTTCATATTCTTTTGATTTGATGGCTGCTTTTGCCACTGTTTTTGTCCTTCATTTGGGGCTGAATACTCCTCATCATCAGCTACTCTCTTCTTATCATTCTTTTGGAATGATTTGTTGCCATTGTGCTCCATTTCCCATGTCTCAGCATGGTCAATGAGTTCCCTGAGACTAGAACAATGATAATGATTAAGAGCAGTACGAAGTTTAAAATGCAAACCTCCTTGAAACTTCCTAGGCTTTTCCGAACTGCTGATCTTCTTGAAATGTTGGACCTTCAAAAGAAGCTCCCAAAATCTCTTGGTATAGTCACCAAGTGACTCATTTTTCCTTTGCCAAAGCCGATCCCATTCCATTTTTACATCTCTTTTGAAATGAACAGGAAGAAATTGGCTTTGTATCAGGCGAACAAAGGACCGCCATGATTTTGGGGCAGCATGATCATATTCCAACCCCGTCCACCAAGTATGGGCTAAATCGGTTAAATGTAAAGTTGCAAACTTAATCTTTTCTTTTTCTTTATACTTGTCACGACCATACAAAATTTAAAATTAACGAATAAACTTCAGAAGAAGATCAGGATTTCGGGAACCATCATACATACTGAACTTGATCTTCTTTTCAAGTTGAGATAGTGACTTAGTCTTCTTCTTCTTCTTATGCCTTCGTCCATGCTCGGATCTTGAGGTTGAAGATGATGAAGTGCTTGATGGGGATGAAGATGGAGACGAGGGTGAAGAATGTCGACGCCTTTGACGATGATGAGGTCTTCCACGAGAAGGGTGTGACTCTTTATTACTAGAAGAGGATCCATCAGAATAGGCGCCAGATGACTTTGAAGAAGAGGATGAGCTTCGACGCGATCTCTTTCTTTGTCTTGAAGTAGAATGGGACTGCCTCTTAGAAGTAGTTGGACTTCTTGATCGGCTCCTTTCATGGGTATGGCTTTGTCTCCTTGAAGTAGATGGGCTTCTTTCCTTGAATTCTTTGGGATTCTCAACTTTTTCTAGTTTGAGAAGTTGCTCACGAATTTGCTGATTCTCCTCTCTAAGACTTTGAATGGCTTGAAGGATAGCACTCGATTGATCCATTGAGACTAAAGAAAAAAAAATATGCTCAAGCACTCAATGCAAGGGCTAAAAACAAACAAACTTATAGTTGTAAGCACTACCAGTGTTGGGGGTGAGGACCGAGCCAAAGCTCTGATACCACTGTAAACGCCCCGAACAACATAGTATGCTTAACAATTATGATATTCGCTTGTTTTCGAGATTTAATATAAAAGAGAATGAACACTTAAAGCTGAAAATGAAAATTACTCACAAAATTACAGCCATGAAAATGTAAAAGTAATGGAGACAAGATTGAGGTTGAAGATGGGCAACCCCCCCCCCCCCCCCCCCGAAGGAATGTATTTCTGCTCACCCCAAGTCCCTTAGGGAAGAGCTCAGTTACAATCAACCTGAGAGTGAGAAGAAGTAATTATCACTCTCACAAGATCATGCAAAGATGTACAAACACACATGCATTATCTATTATGCAATGATAAGAACTGATTTCTTTACAGTATGAGAGAAGAAAAAGGGGAATTCAGCCTTTCTCCATCGTTGATCAGCAGTACATGGATAGGGCTTGCTTCTTGTAGCTAAAATGGAAGAAAGAGCTCGAGAAGGAGGTGCTGTAATGAATTTACAGGCTTGCTGTCCTGTAAAACAGCAGTGAGATAAAAGAGGGAATATGGAGGAATTTGATAATGGAGAAGTGGGGGATGATGATGGGGATGGATGGGGCCAGTTTCTGGCTATCTGTGGGTGCTGTACATGAGTTTACAGCAAAGAAAAATGATGTTGAATGAAGAAAAATGAGCTCTTATTTATAGGAGAGGGGAGAGCTAGTACAAAAGGGGAAAGTGGAGTAGCACAAGACAAGTGTCCAACCACATGTCATGAGATGTGACAAGTGGTGGGACACTTGGAAACTTGTGTGACAAGTGTCTTAACACTTGTCTCTTCTCTATGGCCTTCCTTTTTGGGTTGAATACTGTCAAGAATAGAAACAACCAAATTTAGTAAGCACAGTCAGAGTACAGAACTTACTATTTTTAGAATGACATCCCTATTTTTTAGGACTAACATTTTTAGGCTAATTCGAGGCTCCTAAATTTTAGGGACCTCCCAAAATTTAGGGATCTCCTAAGATTTAGGAACCCCCCCCCCCCCAATATGGGTGTCATATGAAAGCTTTTTCCGTGTACATCGCAAAAATGGTATCCGAATCTTCATGTGACTTTCCTATGCAAAGAAATGTGCATTTCAAGCTTTCAGCCCACACATGCACATTATACAAGCATTTCATGATCATGCCATCTTGTTGATTGTAACTGTTTGTTCTGGTGGATCTACCCCACACTTCAAGGCATCAATCCTTTCTGTATGCGAGTCTAACCCTGATATGCGTGAGTTCTAGTCACAGGCGCCCAATCGGGTCATATAGGTGGAAGTGTGAACTATCTTTTCTCTAACCCACCGCGTGGGTCCACCATAACCTGTGACCACTCATCAGTGGCCAGCTCCAATGCACTTTTCTTTATATCTAATTAGTGCAAAGAAAATAAATTTAATAAATCATTATATAGACAAATTAATGAAAAAGGATACAAATTCTGTTTCTATAGAGTTGTGACACATCAATATATGATTCTCCTATGTTCTGATTCTTATACCAAGCATCAACAATAGGACATATATCAGGCAATTCTTCTACACTCAAAACTCTCATTGTTCCTTTCTTTTTTTCCTTGTACTTTGGATTCACTAATTTCTTCCATTGTCCTCTCATCTTAGGCCACAACTCCATCAACTGGGAAAAAGATATATCAGCTTTCTTACCCATCATATCCTTTTTTAGGTCATAATCACTCTCTCATATTAGTAGCATGATAATGTTTCCTAGGTGCTCTCGATTGATTTTCTTTTTTCTTCTCTTTTTTCTCTCCTCTCTTTGTTTTTCTTCCTCCTTTATCACCAGCCATACTTGTTTCAAGTTCATCTCTCTTAGCATCTCTTCTTCTTTTAATTGCAGACATTACATCAATAGTTTTATTTTTCTTTTTTTGATTTTCTAAAAGAATACAATTTATGGCACTTTTTCCTTTCTCTTCTTCAGTCAACCTAGGTTCTTGCGAGGTAGAATCATTTTTAATTTCTATCCCAAAATCATTCTGTCTGTTAGGCAAATTTTGAGATAAAGGATACATATCTCCTCCTGCTCTAGGTGGATAAGGACAATTTGTGCTCACATGACCTAACTCTCCACAGGAAAAACAAGTCACCATCGGTCTACGAAAATATCCTCTACCATTTACTCCTCTCCCACTTCCTAAATTTTCTTGATTGGTCTGTCCTACAGGTCCTCCACTTCCTCTTCCCCAAGGTCTTCCTCTCATAGCTCCTAATCTCATATTTTGTAATTGGCCAGACAATTGATCCTCAATCTCTGGTGCTAATTGGGCATTTTGTCTCGTTAACATTTGAAAGTTTTGTCCTTGCCAATTTTGGTCTCTATTTTCAATAGGTGTTCTAAATGACTCTCTTTTTTTAATTTTCTCAATTTTCTCTCTTTTTCTACGGCAATCATCACAGCTTCTTCAAAAGTACTAGGACCTTTTATTTCCAATTTTGTCCTCACCTCTCCCTAAATACCATATTGGGAAATATGGGAATTTACCATAAGTTTGGGACACATGGTCAAATCTTTCAATTTGTCATAACTTGAACATTATAACTCCAAATCGAGCTCTCTAGAGCTCAATAGATTCCATTTTTGAAGCGCTTTTTAATGATAGGTCATATCATATGGTTTTGAGAAACTTATGGGCATGTTATCCGGGTGCCACCTATTTAGTATTCAAAAATGGGAATTGGGAGATTCCCAAACTCACTAATATTGTGTTCCTACAATTTTTCAATGAAATGTTTGATTTTCAACATTTCCGAGGCTCTCTCTCCAGGGCCTAAAGATACATTCCAACGATCCCAAAGTTTAGCATACTCCATGGCAAAAAATTATATGGTCTGGTCTTCTCTCTTCTGGCAAGTTTCTATTTTTTTCTAAAGGTCCTAGGAAGTCTCGGTTTCCTTAAAACGGTCAAGGAACACCTACTTAGTTGCTTCATATTCCATAGGAACAGGAGGATTTCTCAATCTAAGGGTCTTTTCATAATCCTCAAACCAATTACGACCTTCATCCAACAATTGAAATTTCAAAATTTGGAGTTTCAGGCTTGAGTCATTTATTCGCTGGATAATACATCCAAGCTCCAATTTTTCGAGGAATCGTTGAGGATCCTCTCCCTTCTTTCCATAAAATTCAAGAAAAGAACTAGCCATCTAAAAAACGATTACAAACAAGAAATCAATCCACAAATCACGCACAAAGTCCAAATTTTTTCGGCACTCCTCAGCAGGGGCACCAAAAAAGAGATGTTACGCGAGCGGTGATTGAGAGCAAGCCTCACTCACAACCCGATAACGAGACGATAAGGAGTGCCGGTTAGGGTAATTGAATTTGTCGAATGTACAACACAACAGAAAAATTTAAATATTTTGACAGACACCACATGAACCACACATGAAAATTAAAATAATAAACAACACCTCTTACAGCTCAAAATACTTTAAAACTCGTATGCGGGTAGAGCATTACACAACCACAACACAATGAAAATACCAATAATTCGAAAACAAACCAAGTGAAATATATTCTCGTACCTCAACAACCTTGAGCCGACGCTCAACACCACAAAGTCCAAATTCTTCAACTTCGAAATTAGCATGTCAAGAGTATCCTCTTGCATGCAACCCTACTCTCACATCTCTCACAAGATGGCAAAAAGACTGCAAAAGGAAGGCCCTTAAGCCTTCTAGTTCTCTCCTTATATAGTTTTTCCTTCTACTCTCACGATGGATATGCTTTTGGCTTTTCTTAAAAAACTTAAGGCTTTTCACGCTTTTCAAACTTAAGGCAATTTTTAATGCCTTAAATTTCATAACTTAAACGTTCACGAGATCAAAAGCTTAGAAAGCTTTATCGGCACGCCTTTCGAGAACGGACTGCTTCATCATCTCTCGACGTTATTCCTCAAGATGTCCCCATATACCACCATATGCTCAAGATATTCCACTATGTCATTGCACATTGCCTCTTCTGCCTTTGCAGTTATGCCACCTTGCAGTGGCCTTCGAATTACCTGTATCGTTAGCAGATGCCTTCACCATTGCCATGTTGAATTGCTTTTATAAACATTGCATGTCCTTGTGATTACGATCGCCATTCAAATTCGTCATCATTTCCATTATTGCATGTGCCATCGACGATCAAGTCTCTACATTGGCCCTCTACATTGGCCGTTTTTAGCAGCAAGCGACAAATCAGATCTCCTTCCTGTTTGACAATCACTGTCATTTTCCGTCAAAGGGAAACGCCATCCCTCTTCGTATCGCTACTTGCAATGCCATTATTCATATGCCCTGCAGTATGCCGCCATCTTCCCAGAAATAAGCCGTCATGACCCTCAGTAATGCTGTCTTTAGTGCTTTCTTGATTGCCATTAACCGCCGAATCTTTTGCTATCACTCCCAAGAATTCCAATGTCCTTGTCACCGACTAGTCACCTTCCGCCAAGATCATAAAGACATTCAAAAAATTCAAAGAGTCTCGAACACAAGCCCTCAAGCTAGCAAAAGAAGTCTTTGACAACTCTTTTCTTCTCTCGAATGCTTCCACCCTTTGAAGGTTCTTCTGATCAACTCCCCTTGTGTTTCCATAATAGCCTTCTTTGACTTCCCTGTTGGTACCTTGAAACCCTTCATCACTATATGCTTTTTGCCACAATGACTAAACATACAACTTTCAAATCTTCTTCATGTCTTCAGGAGATGTTTTTTTTTCTTCAGATATACCTGCTTGATTCCATGCAACCTGTCCTAGGGAATATGCTCTTTGAAATGAACTTCGTGCCCATCCACTCTTGATTTGAGAAAATATGCAATATGAAATTGATGCTATGCAACCATTCAACCGATGCTACACAGAAAAATATGGATGCACTAAAGAAGTTGTGTCTAGCCTATCTACTCATGCTTGTGCGTCATGCAAAATGCAAACAAAAGTTCCTTGATTATTTTAATCCTTAGAATCTCCTCTCAACTCTCAACAAGAAAATATAATGTACTCCACTCCTCCCATCCAATTCTCACAATCACTCTAGAAAATGATGGTCCTCAAGATGTTGACCAGATATGAACAACCCATCTCACAATTGGTGGCGTTCTTCACGACCCTCTAATTCACCCAACTACCTTACACGCTCAACCAAAGGTTCCTAAGTTTGTGATGAACATCCCAAATCAAGAGAAGGTTTGTTCAAAAAGAGTGGGAGATAACATTGTGATTGCATGATAATTATTTTTCACCGCTTTTGCATCCTGCATAGCTTTCTTCATAATTACAGCATATACTAAGATGACTTTCAAAGAACATTATACATCCACATCAAAGGTGAATTTATTGGATAAGTTCTTAAAGACTAACTTGTATGTCTTTTTCTCTCAAACATATTGATTGAAAGGTGAGAAGGATCGAAGCTTGCTTGGAAGAGCTATGGCGGGAGAGCAAGAGCAAGAAAGAGAGAGAGACCAAATGGGAACTCCAACAGTCACAATGTGTGACCGACCCTTCCTTTATTTAAACTGTCACTAAAATAATAAAGAATAAAGTGATGATGACGGGATCCCACCCCCTGCAATGTGCAATGGCGGGTATTGTCAGTGTAGTAATACATGGGCGGCTAGGCAAATGCGCCTTTACCCCCAACAACCTCCCACTTAAAGGCAAATTTTCCCCAGGAGGAGTGAAAAGAAAAAAGACAGTACAATGTACACATGTACAACAAGATGAGAAAAAATGTCATCTCGTCCAATGCCCATCAATCTCTTGAGGAAGGCAAAGCGCTCAGTAATGAGGCTTTTCATGAGCAGATCTGCAAGATTTTCATTAGTGGAGATCTTGACAAGGTCAATAGACTTGTCCTCCACGACCCCATGTATGAAGTGATACCTCAATGTGTTTTGTCTTCACACGATGGAAGACTGGATTCTTGGCTAGCCAAATAGCACTTATAGAATCCGAATGTAGCGTAGGTATAGAATCAATCCCAAGGTCATTAACCAAATGGCCCAACCATATGGCCTCCTTGCAAGCCTCAATGGCTATAATATACTCGACCTCAATGGTAGAGAGACTCGTACACTTTTGAACCTTGGACATCCAATATACAGTACCTCTAGCATAGGTAAATACATAGCCAGAAGTGGACTTCCTATTATCTGCATGTCCTGCATAATTGGAGTTTGTGTACCCCGTAACGCCTGTATCCTAGCTGCCATAGCACATACACATATCTGTTGTGCCTTTCAGGTATCTCATGATACCCTTCACAGCATCCTAATGTTTCTTACCAAGTGTAGCCATATAGCATGCCACAATATCAACTATAAAGGCAATATCTAGTCGAGTGACTATCATGGCATACATCAAACTACCCATAACTGATGCATAAGGGATCTTGGCCATCTCGACCCTCTGCTCATCTGTTTGTGGACAATCGGCCTATGAAACCTTCACATATAAGAAGGTAATGGATAGCCTATAGGCTTCACATCTTGCATGAGAAAATGCTCAAGGACTTTATGAATGTACTCGCTCTGTGAGAGGTAGAGTAGTCAGTGATGCCTATCACGCTTAATGCGCATACCAAGAATGTCAGTGGCATGTCCCAAATCCTTTTCTCAAAGCTCTTCTTTAGCTGAGATTTAAGAGCATCCAGCTCATCATGAGCTTTTCTTGCTATCAGCATATCATCCACATAAAGTACCAAATAAGCAATGAGCCGTCACGAGCTGTCTTAGTGTAAAGACATGGATCCATAGTGCTCCTGTTGTAGCCCTATGACTGCATAAAGCCATCAAACTTATGATACCACTTCCTAGGTGCCTGCTTCAAGCGATAAAGACTTTTCTTCAACTTGCACACTAGGTGCTCCTTACCAGATTTTGCAAAGCCCTTAGGCTACTCCATGTAAATCTCATCATGCAAATCCCCATGCAAGAATGCAATCTTGACATCCATCTGATACATGTCCAAGTCAAGCTACGCAACTAAGGCTAAAACCAAGCGTAGGATGGTCATCTTGACCATAGGAGAAAATACTTCATCAAAGTCAACTCCATGCTCCTGTTTAAAGCCCTTGGCAAGAAGTCTTGCCTTATAAGCTGGCTTGGGGTTTCCAGGGGTACTTTTCAGCTTGTACACCCATTTGCATGGCAAAGTCTTCTTTTCATTAGGCAATGAAACCAAATCCCAAGTCATATTCTTATGCAGGGAATCCATCTCAGACTGCATAGCCCTCTCCCAGGAGTGACTATCACCCTTGCGCATAGCCTCATCATAGGTGAGAGGATCTCCTGCATCTATAACCAAGACATAATGCATCAAGGGCTCAAATTGATCAGGTGGACATCTAGCTCTAGTAGATCGTCTCGCTGCAGGCTCTGCTACATGTCTAGTATCCTATCCAACACCTTGGCCATGTGTACCAACTGCTACTATAGGCTATTCGACTGGCTGTGCAGGAGCATGTGGCTCCTCCTGGAATATAACGTTGCTTATCTCTACCACCTTCTCAGGCTGCCTATGCATCTTGTCTTCATGGAAGACTACATCATGGCTACGGATGATTTTTCGCCCCTGTGGATCCCAGAGGCGGTAACCCATCTCGCTTGCATCTCCATAGCTAAGAAAAATGCATTTAACGCTCTTAGGATCTAGCTTACTAGTCTTGTCCTTGGGCACATGGCAATATGCCTCACATCCAAAGACATATAGATGCGCATAAGATGGAGGTTTCCTAGTCCATACCTCCTCTGCAACCTGAAAATCCAAACCACTAGAAGGTGATCTATTTATGACATGCACATATGTACTGACTGCCTCAATCCAAAAGCTCTGTGATAGGCCTGCATGGCTAAACATACTACATACACACTCCTGGATGGTTGTATTCAGCCCCTCAGCCAAATCATCCTGGGGTGGGGTATAGGGGGTGGTCAATTGATGCCTAATACCCCTCTCGTCACATAGCTGCTCATAGGCAAGTGACACATATTCTCCCCCATTGTCAGTCCTAAGGCATTTTAGCCTATGCCTAGTCTGGTTCTCAACCAATGCAAGCAATCTCTAAAACACAACCAATACGTCTGACTTAAGCTTAATGGTGTAAGCCAGCACTTTACGCAAAAAATCGTCAATGAACATCACAAAATACTTTGCACCACCCAGAGACTGACATGGCATGGGTGTCCTACCACACTTCTTATGTGTATTCCTAGTCTGTTTGCCATAAAGACAATGCTCACATGAATCAAAACATGCATAGTCAAGGGGTGGTAAGTACTACAAAACCAAAAAGCATTTTCATTCCCTTCAAGGACATATGGCCCAAATTGGCATGCCAAAGAGATACATGTGGGATGGAACTAACTGACAAAACATGGTCAATAGAGGATCCATCAACTAAAGAGGATAGAGACTGCCAACCTTGGCACCTCTAGCAAGCACAAGTTTGCCACGTGTGATCTTCCAGGTAGAATCCCCAAATGAAATATGAAACCCATCATCATTAAGCTGCACATAAGACTACGTGTAAGTGTAGGTACATGACGTACTGCCAATAGAGAACTATAGTCATACATCTCCAATGCCAACAATAGCAAGTGACATGTCATCACCCAAGCGAACTGAACCAGAGACAATGTGGTAGGAATGGAACCACTCATGACATGGTGTAACATGAAATGAAGCACTAGAATCCAAAAGCCAGCAATGTGCATACATAGAGTGAACCTCGGTCAACGGCGTAACATCACAAGAACTAGTTGCAAGTATGTACTCCCCATCGGAGTCATCAGTCTGCATGACATTTATCTCCTCGATTTTCACACTGGATTTCACAGGCATAATGTTGCGATCATTCATGTGCAAGTCCATAAGCTGCTTTAGCCAATACATTTGACTTGCTGGACTTTTCTTGTCATAGAGATTCTTAATTTTATCCCAAAGCTGGCAAGCACTCTGTGCTTCCTCAACCACATTGTAATGCACCTATTCAGTGAGAGACAAGATGAGGGTGGACTTGCATAACTCATCAAGCTCATCCCATTCATCATCAGTCATAGTTTCAAGCTACTCACCATGCATCCTTAGTGGCTTGATCTAAGATTTTTGCACCAATACCTGCCAAACTTGGCTCTTCCAATAGGCATAATTCGTACCATCAAGCTTAGTGATGTTAAAGATAGCACTATCAGTGGAAGAAGATACCATACTGCAGTCCAAAATGATGCAGACAGTTCAAAACTACTTGTTTTTTGCTCTAAGCAGCCAAAATACAACCAAAATCAAGGTAAAATGACAACGAAGAATTGATAGCTAATGATGTTGCCCACCAAGTACCATCAAAAGTACATAAAATCAAGATGATTCAGCATGAAAATTCCACATCAGCAGTCCATGCATAACTACTTGCTATAATAAATTATAGCCATGTATAATGAGAGCAAACTGTAGGCAAAATGAATGCACCAAATCAACCACTGACTGTCACATCATAACCGGCATCAAGCGAGCATAAATCAACAAGTGACCAGTCATACGGACATCGAGCAAACACCCAAGCATGTCAAATGAATCCGTCAATAAGCTGGCACATCCCTTGTGTAATAGGGCAAAGTGTACACAACACTGGCAAGACCTTACACATAGAGGTGTATGCTCAAGGAGTGCAAAGCCCAAATCATCCCAAGTACATATGTGAGGACCACGCCATATCAACCATGCAACATCCAAGTGAAGATCCCAATCTTAAGTATCTGAATGCTCAAGTAGCATAAACCACCTTGGTCAAGCATATCAAGATGCTCCCACTGGCACAAAAGCCATAAATATCAAGGAAAGAAGCTCAACAAGGGCATATGATAGCTCCAGTGCCAAAAGATCCAAGATCAAGCATCAATAAGACCTCATGAACATATAGGCCGTGTAGCATCTGTACATAGCATCCATAGACATCAAGTACATCCAAATTGTAACTCTGGCAAGCTGAGAAATAGCCAAACTAAGCTCTGGGAAATCAAATGCCAATCCAAAGCAAGGCTCAGTAGCATCCAACTCCAAACAATGTAACATGCATGTAGTAGTGGCATAGGCCAAGCATGTCAAGTCTGGTCAGACATAAGCAAAGTACATGCCATAAGTACATCAGAGATGAAGATCCCAATGCTATGCAAAGTGAGCTCAAGATCAACTAATGATTCGAGAGATCGATCCCCGAGAGTCACTACATCAATGTATACATCCAAGACATAGCCCAAATAATCCAACAGGCATATCCAAACATAAGCAAATAAGCTTCAGTCCTAAATATCCCAATAGCAAATAAACATCCAAAGCTGAGCAAACAATGACTCAATCCAGCATCAAATGACTATGTAGCATGAGCATAAAGTAATGACAGGGGGCTACCATGTTTTGGGCTACATGTGGACTATGTAAAAATAGTCAATGACTGAGCAAAGTCAGCCCCAAAAGCATTTCATATCATAGGCATACATTCCCCTAGCATTCGGGACCAACCAAGCAACCAATGTGAATGCCAACCAAGCATAAACATAGAGTGCTGATGTAACACTATTTGTGGTTGCCTATGGACTATGGAAAAAAGTCCTGGACTAAGGTAAAACAGTCCACAAATCAATGCCAATGATAACCACCAATGTCAGCATCAAGGGGGTGTTCCCAAGTGCCAAATGAAGTGTTTTCAAGCTGCCAATGAGTGTGCCAAGGGAGGGCTGAAGTAAAAATAATGAATTTTATTTTTTCTTACAGGTCTTCAAGTTGTCCCAAACTAATCTGGGGCATGTGGAAGGGCTGGGCAAGATCAAGGCAAGGTTGGGGGAGTAGTCAAGGACCCCCATGAGCTCCCTCTTGAAGGGCAAAGTCACCGGTAGAGAGTAGGCATCACAAGAAGCGAGAGGACATGGCTGCCCTGCTTCACAAAACCTATGGACTGAAGTAAAATAACAAAAGAGAGCTCCAATACCTCTGAAGGAATGCCTTGAGGGTGCCCAAATGGGCCGAGTAGGTGCCCGAGAAGCCGAGGAGTGACGAGAGCTCCGGAGAGTCGGTTATGGCTCCTGGGAAGGAGACCCAATGAGTGTAGCTAATCAATAGGAAGCTAAAGGAGTCATGAACCAAGTTGGAATGCTCAAGCAACCATGCTCTAATACCAATTGAAAGGTGAGAAGGATCGAAGCTTGCTTGGAGGAGCTATGGTGGGAGAGCAAGAGCAAGAAAGAGAGAGAGGCCCAAATAGGAACTCCAACAGTCACAATGTGTGACCAAGCCTTCCTTTATTAAAACCGTCACTAAAAGAATAAAGAATAAAGTGATGGTGATGGGCGCCACCACCTGCAGTGTGCAGTGGCAGGTACTGTCAGTGTAGTAATACATGGGCGGCTAGGCAGAGGTGCCTTTACCCCCAACACTAATTTCAAATGCACATCATGCATCACTAAAAGAATAATCAATGGAAGGCATAACGCCTTAAAATAGTTGCTAATACCATTTCCATTTATTCAAAAACTTTCAATTCCCACATTGCAATATGAAAAAATGAGTCCATGGTGAGAACCCCTTGAAGGTTACATTGAAACCTCAACATGTGGCAAATAATGTGAAATAACTAGATGAGTAGGTTGTTCCACCAATCAATTTTGACTTCGAATTCTTAGGCACTAGAACTTGTTTGTTTATTTGATCTCCAAATTCCCAAAATTTTAAATGTGGCAATCCATAGGCAAAATAATGAATAGGTCCCCCCTCCTTCCATGTCAACCAAAGAGGGGGCATACTGATATCTGTCCTGAGCCCACCCTACTTATCGCCATGATATGTATGATACTTCAAGTTTCAACCCTTGACGTGCATAATACAAATCACTCTCATACTACATATCACTCTCCCAAGCACTACGTGCATAATACATATCGTTCTCCTTTAGCAATGAGCACGTCGGTTTGCATCGAGTCTCCCTCGAGCCTCCAAGCTCTGTTGCTACACAACTTGCCAGCTAGTTTGCATCCCCATCCTCCCTCCCTCTCTCAAGCAAACCAAGGTCTAGCATGGTCTTATGTATGATATAATCTTGATGGATATCAATGACCAGTTCTGCACATGATTTCATGGCAGGATTAGGGCCACATTTCTTTGAACAAGCTTGGTATATTTATGGCTTTGCTCAAAGGATATGTCATGTTTCTACTCATTAGTGCTACATTATTTGGCTTGTGCAACATTATTTAGCTTAAGTTTTAACTCTAAACCTATGAAGCTTAAATTTGCACCATCCTTTCATTTATACTCAATAATCTTTGTGCAATAGAGGAGGTCCTTTCATTGTTGGAGGGTTATTAAATCTATCATGCACATGAGATTTTCCCCCACTTACCTTTAGGAATCATCAATTCAGCAACATAAGAGTTACTAGGTTTATGTTTAGCTTTATTTGATATATTGATGTTTGTTCTAACACGATGATGTATATTGCTATTTTTTTACTCCTAATTTTATGTTGTTTGCCTATAGTTGATTGTTCTACCTTCTATACCTCTGTTTTTGCTATAGCAAATCATTCCCTCCCTCTCTGTGTCTCTCAACACATAGGTGACAACATTGGACAGATGTTTACATTATAGCCTTAAGTTTGCATCCATCACCAACTACAATTTGTGATAAAATCCTTGCGATAGCCCTCTTGTCACCTACCCATGCAATAAAATCCATCTTACATACATGAACAATGAGGTACTCCCTTTAGTTTCCTGATCACTTATCCAAATCCATCTTATCCTCTTTAATCCCTTTGTAAACATTATTTAACCATAAACCTTCACTTATCATTCTTCCATCAAATACTTACTTTGTTGTTTGTAGATATTAAAATGCTATAAGTATTGCTTTTTTATTTGCTACCATGCTTGTTCAATGTGAAGCCTTTGATTTTTCAATGTGTTGCTTCATCTGTATTTTTCCTTGCGTATCCCTTAAATTTGATTGTGAAATCTTAAAAATGTCTGCTATCTAGATTAGTTTTTATCAATATCTTAATAATGTGCATCTGCCACATAATCTGGAATAAAAACCTTGTTTGAATGACATAGCTATTAGTTCTGTCTATATGTGTAGAATTGAGTTGATGTGCACATTACACTAGTAAGTGTTGTATATGTCTAATTTGCATATATATTTATTTAAATATATACACATTGGTTAAAGATTTAGCTACATTTAACTTGCATGCACGCATACACACATTGGTTTAAGATTTTGTTGAAATGTAATTTTAGAAATGAGAAGACAGTGTCAAATGATAAGCACCAATTATTGCTTGAGCAATTAGGCATTAGTCTTCCAACTATGCAGCACATAGAAAATGAAAATGGAAATGCTCGTATTTTTAATAGAAAAAAAAGAATATATGTTTGTAGCTATGTGGATCATGGAAGTTATTGCACCCTTGGTCCTTGTCTATCTTAAATGAAGTGAAAAAAAAGGAGTCAAATGCTCAATTTGCACTACATTGAATATGCTCCATCCTTTGAGAAAAATGATGTACAACTACTCAAAAACAAGCCTCGGCTATAAATAATGTGTTTTGGTCACACAAGTTAGTAGTATAACGTAAGAATAAGGCTAGTAAAATTTTGTGAAGCACATAGAGAAACATATGGAGCTAATGGTTGATAACCAAAATCCAAGATTATCAATATTATTCACATCATCCATAGGGTTGCTTTGAAAGATACGTCTTTGTTGAGTGTTGAAATGACCTGTTTTTTGGCTGATTTTTGTTGTTTTTGAGAGCTGAATGGTTGATTTTATGAGATGATTGATTGGTTTGGAAGTGGTTTGAGAGTGTTTTGGATAGGTTGGAATGGTTTTATTGAGCTCATGATGATGTTTATTAGTAGAGATATGAGGTTCTGTGATGTTCTGATAGGTTCTGATTGGTTCTGTATAGCTTCTGTTTTGTTCTGATTGTCTTCCGTATGAAGCATGGATTGATGATTGATGAAGATTGAGATCTTGTGAAAGCTTATTGAATAGTTTTTGAGAGTTTGGAATGGTTTGAGTATGAGTTATGAGGTTTTGATGACCTTCTGTAACCTTCTGCAGGTCTTCTGTAGAGCTTCTGTTTCTGTTCTGTCTCTGTACTGTAGCTGTTCTGGTACTGTTCTGTAGATTGTTTTGTATGCTTCTGTATGTGTTCTGTATAATGTATGTGTAGCTTGGGAAAGTTTTCTAGCCTTGGAAAGAGCTGAATACAAGTGCAAAAGAGCTAAAAGAAGTGAAAGAAGTAGCTGTTAAAGACTCAAGTAAAGACTAAAGTGAAGTGACAGTGGTGAGCTATGAAAGGACACCGTAGTGGCTCTGGTGACTCTTCATATCAGACATACCTCTTGGGAGGGGTATCCACGACCTAAGAAGGATTTTTGTGAGTGATTATGAGAGATTGTAGTGAGGAGATGCTGTACTATTGATGGAGAGAGAGAGAGAGAGAGTCAGAGATAGCCAAATCTACTAAAATAGAGTGATTGTATGTGAGAGATTGAGAGAGAAGACTATGAAGATATTGAAGATGAATACTATGTGATGTATTTCCATTCAAAGATGGTGTATTCCTTTGCTTTCTTTGTTATATTGATGGATTTTGTGAAGATATTGAAGAATATGGTTGATTCTATCAAATCCGTGGGAGATCTACATGATGTTGCATGAAGATTTGTTGTGCCTGGTGTTCTTTTCTTCATTATGATCATATGAAACCTAATAAAAAAGCTTTTTGATGTTACAAGATAGATTTTCTTGCAAGAGAATTCCCTTTTTCCTTGGTGTTCCTCTTGGGGCTCCATGTTTTTGGTGCGCAGCCAGGGAAACTTGCCATCAACAAGAACCAGAAGAGGCTGAAAATGAAGGAAATGGCATTGCCAAAAAGAGACGAATTCAATGGATGTTTGTAAAGTTCCTTCTTCCACTGAAGAGTTGGAGTTTCTCATAATCAAAGCCACTTTCCACAAGAAGTTCATCCCACAATGGCGGAAACACATCACCATCATGATGCATGCTCTATATGGTGGACAGTTTCCTCTTCCTGTTGAAGCAGCAGAAACTTGCATTTTGGTGGAAAACTGTTTGGGGATAAACTAAAGAGCAGAAACAAAGAGAATGACCATACATGGAAGATTTGGCATTCATTGAGAAGTTTCCAGACATCATCAAGTGGGAGATTGTGAAGAAGCTTCAGGAGTCTTGGTCTGTAGAGGTTCACAAAGACAAGAAGGAAAAGAGTTGGAATTTGTTCGTGGATGCTCAACAGCAAGATACATGGGATGCTTGGTGCACTGATAATCTTCTGTTTGTCCAATTAGCAACCCACTGGAAGTTGGTAGACAGAGTGTTTTTCACAACATACACTGTTGAAACCATCAGAAGCTGGCATTACTATGATAATGGCACCACTACAATGCTTAGACGTATGCATTTTGACACCTTCAGAACCGAATACCTTCCTCTGTGCAGTGGCATGAAAGCAAAATTCAGAGACGTTGAAAAGGAAGAAGTAGAAGAAATGTTGGCAAGACAGTCCTCCAGAGACTGCAGCCTTCTGTTAACCCTCTGTGGAGCACTAACAACATAGTGGAGCCAACCCCCTGATTAATGACGCAATAAAGAGGCAAGTGTTAGAACGAGTCCAGAGGTACGTGAGAAGAGAGAAAGCAAAAATCAAAGCTGAGAACGAGCTCGCAGCAGAAGCCGCCTTTGACGCCCTTGTGGAACTCTTTACAGAAGTCCCAATGGCACGTCAAGCCCTTCCTCCTCTTGTTGGAGGTCCACTTCCAAGCCAGATCCGTCCTGGAAATATTGATGACAGGCCAGCGAATGTAGTTCCATTGCCATTTTTTAAGGGAGAGTACAATAAAGACCCTGATCTTCATGTAGCAGAGTTTATGGTAGCATGTGTAGCTAACAATGCCAGAACCCCTGAGTATTGGTTAGCAATATTCCCCGCCACTTTCAAGGGCACAGCGTTTCAGTGGTATGAGAGACAAGCAGCAGGAACTTTTGGCACATGGGACGACCTGAAGTTGGCCTTCCTCACTAAATTCAGGCGTGAGGGTTTTGAAGAGCGGATGCGAGAGGAATTTATGAACCTAAGTCAGTCCTCTGGAGAAAGAGTAGAAGCTTATGTCTCATGAATGGAATCCATCCTGAAGAGATGGACTAACCATAATCTAGATGATGGCATTCAGAAGGGGGTGTTTCTCAGAGGATTACAACCGGAAGTCCGTAAGTTTGTGGAGCTGCAAAGACCAGCCACACTGCAAGCTGCAACAGAAGGTGCAAGACTGTACAATGAAGTGGAAGCTAGATTAGCGATGAATTCAGGAAGAGGAGTCCTACCTCCTCTGATGCCAGGAGTGATGTACCCACCAAATGCAGTCCCAGGGACAATCCCCTACCTCTACCCAACAGATGCCCTCAGTATCACAGTACAGTGCACCAAATCCACAGTGGCCAAAATCAATGCCTCAAATGATGGTTCAACCACAGCAACAATGGTCCTAACCAATTTCCCCAATGCCAAATCAGCAACAACAGTGGAACCCTACCAACTAGAGCCAACAACCAACAGTTCAAATAGGAGCTCTGAATCAGAATCAGAACAGAGACCCCTCGGTGCCAACCCAACCTGTTTATGCAGTGATTACAGAGACTCCTCAAAACCCTACTGCCAGTACCTCAGGAGGAGAAAGCTTGAAGGATTATTTATCCAACTCAGTTGCAAATATCAAAAAGGAGTTGATGGATGTGATTACAGAGCAGCTACAGACACTGAAAGTGAATACCGCCAGCATATCCAACCTTGCAGGAGTAGGAAGAGATGTGATGCGGTCAAATACTTGGTGTGGTAAGTGTCATCAAGCAGGCCATTTAGCCACTGAATGTACACGAAAACCAACCATTCCTGGAGCTTTTTGTTCCTACTGTTTGCGAAAGAACCATACTGATGATATTTGCTCTCTAAAGGAGATGCATGATAGGAGAAGGAAGGAAGAAGACGCAAGATTCAACTTGCTGGAATCCAAAATGACAATACACGATATTGGATCCAAGCCTAGAGAGTTTGGTCCTAATTTTGGTCCAAGAATATTTCCACCCCAAAGTTACAGAGGAGGACAGTCTGGGGGTGGTCAGAGATCAGAAGTGGAGTGTTACAAATGCGGAGAAAAGGGACACATTTCACCAAATTGTCCGAATCCCAGAAGGTCAGTGGATTATAAGCCCTTATGCAGTTGATGCAAAGGAGAAGGCCACACTGCAAAAGACTGTCCAAGCCCAGCCCCAGTGAAAAACAGTGCTACTGATAGTCCAGCCAAGGCCCAAGAGCCTACCTCCAATTTAGTGGAATTAGAAGTTGCTGCCATCACGCGTGCAAAGCAGAAGAAACCACCTATCCAGAAAGAAAATAATCCTCCTGCCAAAATAGTGAAGTTCAATCTTCCACCAAAAGAACAGAACAGAACAAAGCCTGACAGTGCCGTACAGAGCACGACAGTGCCACAGAGAGTCACAGAGACTGTTCCAGAGACAGGACCAAAGGTCCAGGAGATAGAAGAGGAGGAAGTGCCACAAGTGGCAAAAGAAGTCCCCATGATGCCCCTGTTGGAAGAACAAAGAAAAATGAAAATTGGTGTTGCCCCATTCCCTAACCGGTTAGAGAAGCCAATGGATCCTATTAAGGAATACGATCTGGTCAGAGATCTAGATACCTTTAAACCAAACCTCACATTCCGACAATTATTGATGTTGTCTCCCAGTTGCCGAAAAAGGTTCAAAAGTATACTGACAAGAAGACGTGGATTAAGGATTGCTCCCTCAACAGCAACCAAGTCTAACAAAGCTTCACAGTCTGTAAAAGAAGTGGACGTGGCTAACGCCTTCCTAGATCCCGGTACCCCAGAGACTGGCATGTGGATAGAAGGCTGCTTTATTGCAAATGCACTGATTGATGAAGGCTCATCAGTGAACATTATGACGGATGTGACAATGAAGGATCTAGGCCTACAAGGTGTGCAACCAACCCAATGGCTCATCAGACTGGCGGATCATAGCAGAATCAAGCCTTTGGGAATTCTCCCATATGTGAAGGCTACAGTGGCTGGAAAAGATTATTGGCTAACCTATCTGGTGGTGAAGCCAAACTCTTATGGTACATCCTACCCTCTGTTACTGGGCAAACCATGGCTTTTTGAAGCCAGAGCAAGGACGGATTGGTTCAAAGGAACCTTGACCTTGGGTAGAGGACCCAACAAAGTGGTGCTGAAGCTCTATGGTGCTCAAAAAGAACATGGATCCACCTCCTTGGAATTATCTTCTGACTCACCTAATGAGGCTACAAATGAAACATCAGCAGACGAAGATGCTGTCAAACAGATCCTTCCCAAGAAAACAGTGGCACGTTCCTTAACGGTGGATACTGTAAGCCAACTCCCAAAAGATGCAAAGCCATTATCAATGGGAGAATACTTCATGCCTAAACCAGGAACGATTTTCGAAATCACTTCTGACAGTGAGATAGAAGCATGGATGTACTGCTCTCCCTGTTACATGGCCATAGCAGAGCCAGAGACAGAGGCAGAAGATGAAACAGAGAACCTGTTCTTCTCTTACAGAGCTCCTACAGAGCCAGAGACAGAGACAGAGCCAGAGACAGAGCCGGAGCCAAAGACAGAGACAGAAGAGGATGGAGATGATATGAAAGAAGAAGGTTATGAAAGCGAGATGGAAGAATCTATCCCACCCGAAGAGGTTATATCTGAAGAAGAAGTTCTAGAAGCATCAGAAGCAGATGAGCTCATGCTATGGGACAAAATGGCGATGGTACTATTTGGTCTGGTAAAGGGATCTTCTCATATGCAAAATCTTTATAAGAAATGGGTTAAGAAGACCAAACCGTCTTTCAGCAGTGGCTCATGCCGTCCTAACCCATCCTTGCTAAGAAAAGATGATGATGATGCACCGTGCCAACAAGCACTAGTCCCACAAACCCAACAGGCATTAGAGGGTCCCTGTTATGTGACGTTCCTGGATGTGTCATCAGAAGAGAAGTCTTCAAGTCAAGAGGTAACTAATCGTGAAACTAAACCCGAAACGGCTCTAATCCCATTTCAATATCTCAAGAAGAAAACTAAATCTCCACCAAGAGAAGAAGTTGGTTCTAGTGGGACATCAGAAAAGGACACCACTCCCTTGAAGGAGTCGGATCTGTATCCAGAAGCAGTCCGTGGGACCTTCATCCGTAAAGTAGATGGTGAAAGACAGTTAACTTTTGTGGATGCAAATGGCACTGAACGCCATTTGAAGGTGGGTAGCAGCCTATCAGAAGAGGAGTTGTCAACCTTGTACAACTTGTTGAAAGAGAATTTGGATGTGTTTGCATGGTCCTACAAATACCTAAAGGGGATTGATCCCACAATATGTCAGCATCATATTGACTTGGAGCCTTATGCCAAGCCAGTTCGGCAACGACAGAGGCGAATGAACCCGAATTATTCCACATTGGTGAAAGCAGAGCTGCTGAAGCTTCTGGAAGCCGAGTTCATCTATCCAGTGGCAAATAGTGAATGAGTTTCACCCATCGTGGTTGTACCCAAGAAGAATGGCAAGCTTCGTATGTGTGTGGATTTTCGCAAGTTGAATTCCAAGACGAAGAAAGATCACTTTCCTATCCCTTTCACAGACCAACTGTTGGACACAGTGGCAGGACATGAGCTTTATTCTCTTCTAGATGGATTCAGTGGATATAACCAAGTGCAGATAGCAGAAGAAGACCAATCCAAAATAACCTTCACCACAGAATGAGGGACCTACGCTTATCGAGTGATGCCATTTGGGCTATGCAATTCCCCTGCTACCTTCCAACGAGTCATGATGGCTACATTCCAAAATCATCTGCACAACTTTATTGAGGTATATTTGGATGACTTCTGTGTCTATAGTTTGATCCGTAAACACTGAGGACACCTGGAACAATGCTTTGATCGATGCCGGGAGTATGGGATTTCCCTCAACCCCGACAAATGCATCTTTGGGGTCTCTTCTGGAGTTCTGTTAGGCCACATTGTCTCTACACAAGGGATATCAACAGACCCTGCAAAGATCGAAAAGATTGCAGCTCTGACAGCACCCACCAACCTCAAGCAGTTGAGGGGATTCCTAGGCCATGTGGGTTACTACAGAAGGTTCATAGCTCATTTTACAACAAAGGCAACCTCCTTGCACAAGATTCTGAGGAGAGATGCAGAGTTTGTTTGGACGGAAGAATGTGGCAAAGCCTTCACCACTCTGAAGCAGTGTCTAATTGAGGCACCCATTCTGCAACCTCCTGATTGGACGAAGGAGTTTCATGTACACACTGATGCATCCATTGAAGGCTTAGGTGCTGTCCTCTACCAGAAGGGCTCCTCAAAGCTGGATCAACTGATCTATTATGCAAACCGAAAAGTCATTGATAGGGAACGGAACTATACAGTGACAGAGCTGGAGTGCTTGGCAATGGTGTTTGCCCTAGAGAAGTTCCGCCACTACCTCCTATCTACCCACTTTAAATTTTATGTGGATCACGAGGCCCTATCCTTCCTGATGAACAAAGCGGATGTGAAAGGACGAATGATGAGATGGCTCCTTCTATTCCAGGAGTTTGACTTTGAGGTAATTACCAAACCTAGTCGTTCCCATGTTCTGGCTAATCATCTGTTGCGTATCCACAAACTGCAGACGAGGAGCAGGATGATCTAGACCTTCCTAATGCTTCCCTATTCCTGGTTGATACTGTAACTCCCTGGTATGCAAACATTGCCAATCTGCTGGCAACCCAACAGTACCCTCCTGGTATTTCTAGCCGGGAAAGGAAGAAGCTTATGTTAGAATCAGCCCCCTACACCCTGCTAGGCAGTGCACTGTATAAGAAAGGCAAAGATGAAATGCTCAGAAGATGTGTTGCAGGAGATGAGATTGGGATTGTTCTAAAGGCTTGCCATGACGAGCCATGTGGAGGCCACTTTGTAGGAGAAGCCACAGCCAGGAAGGTTTTGCTAGCAGGATACTGGTGGCCTACCATTCATAAGGATGCCTATGATTACTGTAAAAGATGTGATGCTTGTCAAAGAATGGGGAAACCCACGAAGACAAGTGCCATGCCACTGCAACCTATCCTTCCTTTGAAGCCGTTTGAGAAGTGGGACATCGACTTCATAGGCCCGATCGATCCTCCTACCAGAAGGAAACAAAACCGATACATCCTCGTATGTACGGATTATGTCACAAAGTGGTGTGAAGCTAAAGCCCTAAAGCGGGACGATGGTAACAGCGTGGCCCTGTTCATGTATGAGAATATCATCACCCGTTTTGGTAGTCCCCTATAGCTGGTCAGTGACAGAGGCACTCATTTCATTAATAAAGTCATGGAAGATTTGACAGAATTGTATAAGATCCACCATCGCAAGTCCACTCCTTATTACCCCAGAGCCAATGGCCAAGTCGAAGTCACGAATCGCATCCTCTGCTCAATCTTGACCAGAACAATTGCCCACATCGTCGTGATTGGGATGATCGACTTACAAAGGCCCTCTGGGCGTACAAAACCTCCCATAAAGCAACAACAGGACAGACACCCTTCTAGCTGGTGTATGGTACAGAAGTTGTTTTCCCTGTTGAACTGGAATTACCCTCTTTGAGAGTGGCTATCAAAGAGTGTTTGGGGGACGATGATTCACTGCTATGCCGTCTCCTGCACCTGGAATGTTTGGACAAAACTCGTAGGATGGCTCTACAGTGCATGAAAGCCACGCAAGCTCGACGCAAGTCTTACCATGACAGCTTCATCAAGCACAAGGAGTTCAAAGAAGGTGATTTAGTCCTAGCCTATGATTCACAATTTGGCAAGTTTCCTGGCAAGCTCCAACAGCGGTGGATGGGCCCATATAAGGTACTTGCTGTCAACTCTAATGGCTCTGTCCAAGTGCAGACCATTGATGCCTCTAATGGTCCCTTCCTGATCAATGGATATCGCCTGAAGAAGTACTTCCCTCCTTGGGGATCTTGACAATCACGGTCACCTGATCCTTTCCCCTGTTGGCGTGGCACTGTCACTCTTATAATGCTACTTCTGATAGCCGTTCTTCAGCCACTCCTGATGAAATGGACGCAACCCTCTGTCCCCTCAGCTCCACCTTCCAGCCTTGATCTCTTATCCTCTATTTTTCACTAGCGACAGTGGCGAGGTGGGTTCTGACAAGTGGTATTTCTACCATTCACTTACTTAATTCGAAACAAAAGAAAGAGAAAATATATACATATCGGTCATGGGAGAAAAGGACTTCGGTCCCTGTCATGCCGACCTATTCTTCGAGAAAAGGTAGAAACACCCTCGGGAGTAGGCGAAAAAATAATAATAATAATAATCAAGAAAAAAGAAAACAAGAAAGAAAAAAAAACAAGAAAAACAAAACTGTTATGGGAGAAAAGGAAGCAATTCCCTGTCATAGCAGGCCTCATTCCAAGAAAAGGTGTTTAACACCCTTGGCGGGAAGCTGGCTGTGGAAAAGGTGGCAACACCTAGCAGTCCAGAAAGTGGATTCATCAATTGATATCCCCAGGATCCAGTTTTGAAGCTGCCTCCCTTGGTACGCTGTGTCCTGGGTCTTTCTGCATAGCATCTAACTGTCCTCTAGCAGACGACATGTCCTATCCAACACAACGTTCGATTTGATGGCTACCTCCCTAGGTACGCCTCTTCAACAACTGACGACGCAATCTTCATCGACAACCCCTTGAGTGATGTGAGCTTTCATCCTAACCGGATGGGAAAGTGAGTATGGTTGCCCTCTGTAACTATCAACAGAGTGTGAGACATAGGGTGGGGCGAGTGACCAGTCTTTTCCCTTCAAATCAAATGAGAGATGAGAAGTGTGAATGACGTGTTGCACGCACGGGATGGGCCTCTCAATGCACAAAGCACAATCTGTTTCTGTGCACTGCACCATAAGGCTCCCTGGCCTTTCTTCTCGCACCGTATGCCAACACAGGGCGGGATACACAGTTGCACCATCAAATGCGCACAATGCATACAACCTTTGCACAAGTGACCGTGAGGATAACATCAATGGGTTTCAGGAAGGGCTACCCTCCTGTATCCATCAGCCGAGCGTGAGACAGAGGGTGGACTGAGTGTTACTGGAGTTTCTTCAATCAATTACCAAGAGGTGAGATTGAGGGATGTTACGACACTTGGAGTCAGGTATGTTCCCGTTTCCCTATGCACCCACGGGATGGGTCTCTACCGTCATCACAGGACACGCCACCCTGTTCTGTACACTGCACTGTAAGGCTCCCTTGCCTTCCTCCTTGCACTTATGCCAGATGGGTGGGACGCACTAATGCACCATCAACTGTGCACCCTGGCATACTCCCTCTGCACCATTCCCTTGTCGATTTCTAAACTGGGTACGAGATATGGGTTTCAATCATTCTTCCTCGAGTGATATTAGTCATAGAGTGAGTGACAGTTCTTTCATTCCATTTGAGTGATTGTGAGTTGAGTGTAATATCCCTCGCCATCGATAAATTTACTGTGATTCCTTCAACCAGCTACCTCCCTAGGTGCTGCCGTGTGGTCCCTGCCATGAAGGACGTGTGCTGTGAAGATGCCTTGGTATCTCCTGCAGCCGACAACGACACAGGACGTGCCATCAACAATCAACCTTGATTCTCTACAATATGGGCCAAGTTTTTCTAACCCTACACCTTCTGTTTCTCAGTGATGTTCATGTTTTAAGTGTGGGGACGTTAGCGAATGGTCTGTTGTGTGGTCCTAGGTCCCTGTTGCTCGGTTACCCCTGTCCGTTAAGGTTTTAAGTATGGGGACGCGTCCCTACGCATCTACATTGCATACCCTTCTGCATATGCCTCAACCTGCTAATGCCTCTATGCCATGACTTCCTTTTACCTTGATGGGGTCCCTTCCCACCCACCCGTTCATTTTCCAACCACCCTCGGGGATGTTCCCTTGAAGTTTTCCTTCATTCCCTGATTTTGCGGTCCTGCCCTGTGAATGTACCCTACGTTCACCGAAATCCACATTCAGCCTTATAGCCCTATTCATCCCTTTGAACTGACCATTTTTCCTTTTTACCTACCCCTGTTCCGGTGCACGGTTCTCGAGTTATTACTTTTTAAAGCATTTTGCGCACATTAGATAGTTTTAAATGTGAACGCGCTTTTCTTACTTCGGAACCGTGATCTGACATCATAGCCCTAACAACAACTTTCTCCCTGACATTTTTCCTTTTTACTCCGTGTCATTTTGATGCACGGTTTGTCCAATATTAATTTTGCGGTTTTTAGAGGCTTTTTTGTGCGTATTTTTGACCTTTTTCCATGTGAACCTGCCCTGTTTGCATCGAAATTCCAGTGTGATTTGACAGCCATGTCCCTCATGCTTCCCTCACCTTTTTCCTTTTTCCTCCAGCCTCTTTCGCCTTCTAGATTTTTTATTATTAAATTTTTAATGTGTTTTCGGGTGTATTTTTTGTGTTTTTTGCATGCGAACCCCTCCTACTTCCACCGGAACTGTGTTCTAACGTGACAACCCTGTACATCCCCTTCTTGCGGACATTTTTCCTTTTTACTGCATGACATTTCGGCGAACGGTTTGTCCAATATTAATTTCCAATTCTATTTTCGGGTCTGTTTTTTGGGTTTTTCCCACATGAATACATCTTCTCTCAGTCGGAACTATGTTTTAATGTGATAGGATTATCGGGCACGTCTTTCTGCACATTTTTCCTTTTTCGTGCACCTCGTTCCGATGCACGGATCTTCCGATATTAATTTTTAATTGCATTTTTTGCTCTGTTTTTTACATTTTTTGCATGTGAACGCCCTTTACTCCCCCGGAACCCCCGTTGCACATTTTCCCTGTCTTCCCCCTGCCGTCCTGCCCACTTTTTGTTTTTATGACATTTTGTTTTGCTGATCGGATTGGGAGATATTCATTTTTTCTTTTTTTTCCTTTTTTGTGTTTTCGCGCGCCTCGTCCCGCGCGTGAACGCGCCCGTTTTCAATTTCAAGCGTCTCCACGTGCCCCAGTCGCGTCCACGTGCCCGTCCCGACATCCTGGCACTATTTCGATCCCGTCACGGTAAATTTTTTTACCCCGCCCCGTGCACGCGCGCGGGACGGGGGTACGCCTTTCTCTCATGGGCCCCCCGCCCATTCTCTCCCATGGGCCCCCCGCCCATTCTCTCCCATGGGCCCCTGCCCATTTCCCTACCCCTTCCCCCGGGCACCTCCTATGGGCCCCTGCCCATACCCCTATGCCCACCCCCCATCCCATGGGCCCTTCCCTATCCACCCCCCCCCCCCCCCCCCCCTCTCCCAACCCTTTCATCCCACCCCCCCAACCTTTCTCTCTCCCCGACCCTTCCCCCCCCAACCGCCTCTCTTCCTCTCTCCCTCTCCCGCTCCTGCGTGTCTCCCTCCATCCCCTCTCCATCTCCACCTCAACCTCCATCATCTCCACCTCCTCATCTTCTTCTTCACCCTCCCCTTCTGCTCCTACCCTCCCCTCCTCCTCCTTTCCCTCCTCCTCCCCTCCATCTCCTTCACCCTCCTCCTCTCCTCCTCTCCTTCCCCTCCTTCCCCTCCCTCTTCCCCTCGTCGCCGCCGATTGTGCATGTGCCCCCGCCGCCGAGCGCCTGTGCCGTGGCCCTGCCCCGCGCTGGCATCGCCTGAAGCCCACTCGCGCCACCCTGTGCCTCACTCCCGCCGCCGTGACGGCTCTCTGCCCGCGCCCGCTGCCTTCGCATGTGGCCGCCGACGCCTCTGACGACGCCGCCTGCGGCCTCCTCCCCGCCGTTGAACGCTGCTGACACCCACGTCGTATCCCTCCCGCCCTGGCCGCTGCGCCCTCGACCGCCATTGTACGCCGTTGTCCGCCACGTGGAGTCCTCCCCTCCTTCGTGCATGCTCCCGCCACGATGGTTTCCTGCCACGTCCGTTGACTTCCCCTACCCACTCCTGCTGCTCCACGTGCCCCACCCATTCCTACCCTCCAAGCCCCCCTTCCCCCCACTGCAAACACACACCCACCAACCCTCCCACACAAGCCCTTGTTCCCCCCACCATAACACAAACCACCCCACCTAAGCCCTCCTTCCCCCCCCCAAACACACACAAACCCTCCCACCCCCCTGCAAGCCCCCTTCCCCCCAAACCCACAAACCTACCCAACCCCCACCTCAGTTTACCGACACAAATCCCCCCTAACCCCCATCTAAGCCCCTTTTCCCCCCCCAAGGCACACACCACCAAAACACACACACCCTACCCCCACCAAACCCTTCCATAACCACTGTTCACACACCCGCAGAACCACGGAAAACCTCCCTCCAAGCCCTTGTTCCCACCCGCAGGAATCCAACAACAGAACACCCCCCATACGCCCCTTTTCTCGTCCTTTGACACGCGCGCGTGGTTGTTCATGGTTGCTCATGATCATGTGCGGGAGACCGCTAGTGGATGTTCACGCGCGGGGACGTGCGTTAGGTGGTCCGTGAGGTGGTGTGCAACCGGCTGTTCACACACAGCTGCCATGCAGCCTATTTCTGGGTATTTTCCCGGATTGTTAATTTCAAAAACCTGAAAACCTCCAAATACATTGAAAAAAAATTATTTAAAAAAACATTAAAAAACACTTAAAATTCACACAAAACTTACAGAAAAATCTTGAAAAAATTCCCAATCTTTTTGCAGTAAATTGCCATATTTTTCTAAATTAAAATTTTTAGTTTTTTTTTTATTAAGACCATTTTAAAATTAAAAATTCATTTAAAAATACCCAAAAAATGAAAACAATTCATTAAAAATGGTTAAAATTCCAAATTAATTGCCAAAAAATTCCTCCATTAACATTTTTACTTATTTTTGGCATATTTTTTAAGCTGTAAAAATACTTCATTAAATTCGAAATTAATTAAAAAATCCTCTTTCATTCAAACCACACACTGAAAAATCTCGAAACAAATCCAGATACCCTTTTGGGATTGAGGAGAGCGCATTCTTTGCATTCACATACACCACTACCAGGTATTTTTCTTTTATTTTTTATTTTTTTTCTCGCTACCCCAAAATCCACGGTTAATTTTTAAAATGAACCCTAAACACCACCATGGCACGCGCATTCGCGCTAAACACACCATTTTTTAATAAAAATAAACCCGTCGTCCACTTAGCATGCGCTAAGTGCGCTTAAGAGGCACTTTAATATTTTTAATTAAAATCAACCAACCATCACAAGAGCACGCGCTGGCAAAAAAGCGCTCCACATCACCTTAATTTTTAATAAATGAACTTGCATTTAGAGACCCAGTCTGGGTATCGAAGTCCGGGATTCGGATTAAAGCACCGCTTTAACCTAATAATTGGTAATTCAAATTTTAAGAAGGAACCGCCGTTTTCTTGATAAGGTTTATCACTTAATAAAAATTCACCCATTTCTTAATAATTTATAAAATGAACCTTTCATTAAATTAATTTCTCCCTCACTGCACTTAATTCCTTTTTTTAATGAACTCGTTTCGTGGGATGGGTACGCGCAGTCTTTGGAGTTGTCTCCATGGTCAAACCCGATTATCAAAGTTGTGGTCTTGATATGTGTGGGTTGTTGTTATGTTTTGGTTCAGTTTCTTTGTTACGGTTAAGGGTACGGTGTGTAGTTTTTTTCTTTATTGCCTGATACGGGGATTTGGGTGTTTGCATATTGCATAGCATGAAGCTTTCGGTCGCATATGTCTAGAGGTCATGTCGAATTTTTTTTCTAGGTTGTGGTTTGCTTGGGGATAGTTGGTCGAGTCACGTTTTATCGTTTTGATTGATATCTTATCCTTGGTTTTTGTATGTTGCTTTGCAAGCATTCTCCTTGTTTGTCTGTGTTTGTGGTGTGTGTGTAACCATCTGAATGGCGCCTCACGCTCCTCCCCCTATCCAGTATGTCCCACTAGTCAGTAGGGATTACTCTTCCCTACTCACTTTTGAGACTCTCACGAAGGCGGGACTTGCGACTTTCGTGGCTGCCTCCTTTCCATTGCTTCCAGAGGATCCATCAATGTGTGATGAGTTTCTGGCCTCCTACAGCAAGAAGTCGGGACTGGTCCAGGGTACTTCCATGACTTTGACACCTCGAGGCCTCGGGAAGGCTCTGTCTCTTCCCTCCAAAGGTGAACCCTTTGTTACAACTCGCCAACTTTTCTCTAACGAAGAGGTTTTGAAGCTGTTACAAAAGCAGACCAGGGAAATTCTAGATGTTAAGAATGTGATTAACTCTTCAGGAGTTTCCTTTTCCATGATCACTGATCTTGTGTGGAAGTTGGTCTGTCAGTTTCTCCAAGATAGGTTTATGCCTGCAAAAACGCCATACCATTACTTGTCCAAAGAGCTCTTTACAGCTTCAAGGATGGTATTAAAAGGAGTAGCTATTGATTGGAGCACTTACCTACTCACTAAGATGGATCAACATTTCATCAAAGTCACCAGGGGCAATGTTACCAATATCACCTATGGATCGTACTTGTATGCCTTCTTGACCTACTCAGGTTTACAGAAGAGTATGCCTCCACCTCCTCCATCTGATCCAGTACCTCCTCCTCCACCTTCAAATGAGTCAGAACCAATTGATATAGAGGATTTGGATTCTCTGCCTCCCCTGGTCATACAGTGCAAACGCTAGAAGCGGGTAGCAGATAAAGCTCCTTCAGTTCTTCCTTCAGTGCCCATTCCTACTACCTCTGGCAGTGATCTCCCTAGTTATCTCACATGTAATAACATGTTCAGAGCACATCGAGAAGGTTCGTTGGATATATCAGTTCCCTCACTGAACAGTCTAGTCTCGGGAGATGCCATTCCTTTCCTATGTAAAGACATTCAGAGTTCCATTGAACTGTCAGTGAGCCTATGTTCAACAGTTGTACGCTTCCTTTTATGAAGAACTGATGCAGTCTAAGGACCAGTTGCATAAGGCAACATCCGAGTTAGCCTATGCTAAGGATACCCTAGCAGATTTGTTTAAGCAAATGGAGCAACAAACCCACCTGATTGCAACCCAAAGAGATGAGATATCTTCTTTGAAGATTCAGTTAATAGGGGCTCAATCAGAGGTTACTAGCCTCTCAGAGGAGAAGGAGAGGATGTCCAAAGAAGCGCAAGAGTTCCAAACTCTTTTAGATGTCAAACTTTCAGCCTTACAGACTGCTAATGACACAGTGGAATCACAAGCTTCCCAAATCAAGCAATTGCAAGATCAACTGGCAAAGTCACGGTCTGTTCCTCCAAGCCCTCATGTTCACTTGATCCCTTCTCTCTCACAACAGGACTTGGCAGCTCTTCAGAGACAGGCTACCTTGTGTCCCTTATTCCAAGATAAAGTGGAAAGATTGCAATCCAGAATGGATTTGTTATGGTCTACCTTTGAGCAATTCCAGGAATATGTTCCTCCGGACTATTCCTTTTTTGTCCACTATCAATTACAGAAGTTTGCCTTCTACATTAAGCTTTCCACGATGGATCTTCCTATTCCAGAGGATGGTTGGAGCGGGGCTTGCTCTCCTGAGTTACTGACAGAGGTGGTCCGTCTGGTGTTTGAAGATTCTGTCACGATCGATACCATGTTGATGTCATATATGTATCTACGAGGAGACTTGTTGATTCCAGATGAAGTGGATATGGCTTGGTATGTGGGAGACATGGTTTTACAAGCTGTTTTGTATGTCAACCATTTGGAATTGCGAATAGATGACATGTTTCAGAGTTACTCCTCCAAAGTGACTACTTGCCCTGATAATTCCTGGCATACCATGATTGATTCTGTGATCCTGAATCAAAGACAGAACACAGCCCCTACCTATGTCCAGAGCACTAACCAACTGAGGGTGGATCTCTTAGCTCATCTTTCCAAACATAATCCGTTTGATTCTACCTTTTTTTATGCCTATCAGAGAAGATCTATCTTAGGACCTTATGTTCCTACCCTATTGTATTACCAACAAATGGCTCACCGTTATGATATATATGTTTCCCTCTATCAAACCAATTCCACAACCATCTTACCCCTTCTTTTCCAACCTCAATCTTTTCCTCAAATTCCCATATTTACATACTGCTCCTTTATCGAGGATAGAGTATTTTCCCCTTCTCCACCATGTCCTTCTCCATCCATTCATGTACCTTCTACCTTTCCTATTTATCAGTTAACACCCTTCCTAAGTGATTCCCTGAAATTTTCAGCCACTCCTTCTTTAAATTATTCCTCCTTTTATGATTTTGCCTACCCATCTCTTCATCCACTTTTCTTTATTCCACTTCCATCTCCTGCCACTTCTATCTCTCAACCACCTCAGTTGGTTAGTGACTATGACAGGTTTGATCATCAAATTTCCAAAAGAAGGGGATGGAGCTCGAATGATTCTCTTACAGGACCTCAAATAAACTGGCCATTAATTCCAAGAGAATGGATAACTGCCAGTCAAGCATACCAGAACTATATTCATTTTGCTCAGCAGTATTCACAGTCTCTGGATCCTTCTGTGAGATTGACTGCTCATTTTGCTTGGTATCTGGCGTATATGCATAGGCATTCTCATAATGATTCAAAGCCTATTCCAAAGTTTTGTATGAATGTCAATGTGAGCATTGATTCCCAGCAGCTGGATATATTATATTTTTATGCCCTGTGTTTGCCTAGCAGATATCTTGTCCTGTTGGAAAGGATGTGCTGCCTTCAGTTTTTTCAGAATCCTCCTAAGACATTTGTAGATGAATCCTTATCTATGGATCGTTTCCAAAGTCACCAATCTTTCAAGAGGAATCATCTTCATTGATACCTTTGCCATGTATGGTGGATAATTTTTAATGATCAAATTTCTCTTTTTGGAGGAGTCATTTAGATAGTTGTGTTGTGTGTAGTGTTTATGTTGTGGGTTAATTGATGTAATAAGATCGTGGTGGTTGCCGATTCGATTTGCTTTCGTGCGAGCTACCATTTTGAAGAATTGTGGTGATAGGTTCGTGGTTGGAGAGTTGAAGATACCGATGCAGAAGAAGAAGTAACCTCTTATATCCTTTACAAGTTTGTTGTGATTTCTAGTTTGATAAGAAGTGTTAATGTATAAAGGGTTTTCCTTTTGTTGTATTTTTATATCAGATACAGGTTATAAGTTGGGGTCGTGGTTGGATGGACTGTTTTTGAAGATATATTGAAGATCAAAGTTGAGCTTTTGAATGAACTTGTATTCCCTTTTTCCTGGGTCGCGAAGACGCTTCCTTATTAAGTATGGGGATATGTTGAGTGTTGAAATGACCTGCTTTTTGGCTAATTTTTGTTATTTTTTAGAGTTGAATGGTTGATTTTATGAGATGATTGATTGGTTTGGAAGTGGTTTGAGAGTGTTTTGGATAGGTTGGAATTGTTTTATTGAGCTCATGATGATGTTTATTAGTAGAGATATGAGGTTCTGTGATGTTCTAATAGGTTCTGATTGGTTCTGTATACCTTTTGTATAGCTTCTATTTTGTTCTGATTGTCTTCTGTATGAAGCATGGATTGATGATTGATGAAGATTGAGATCTTGTGAAAGCTTATTGAATAGTTTTTGAGAGTTTGGAATGGTTTGAGTATGAGTTATGAGGTTTTGATGACCTTCTGTAACCTTCTATAGGTCTTGTGTAGAGCTTCTGTTTCTGTTCTGTCTCTGTACTGTAACTGTACTATAGCTGTTCTGGTACTGTTCTGTAGACTGTTCTGTATGCTTCTGTATGTGTTCTGTATAGCTTGGGAAAGTTTTCTAGCCTTGGAAAGAGGTGAATACAAGTGCAAAAGAGCTAAAAGAAGTGAAAGAAGTAGCTGCTGAAGACTCAAGTAAAGACTGAAGTGAAGTGACAGTGGTGAGCTATGAAAGGACACTGTAGTGGCTCTGGTGACTCTTCATATCAGACATACCTCTTGGGAGGGGTATCCACGACCTAAGAAGGATTATTGTGAGTGATTATGAGAGATTGTAGTGAGGAGATGATGTACTATTGATGGAGAGAGAGAGAGAGAGAGTCAGAGATAGCCAAATCTACTAAAACAGAGTGATTGTATGTGAGAGATTGAGAGAGAAGACTATGAAGATATTGAAGATGAATACTATGTGATGTATTTCCATTCAAAGATGGTGTATTTCTTTGCTTTCTTTGTTATATTGATGGATTTTGTGAAGATATTGAAGAATATGGTTGATTCTATCAAATCCGTGGGAGATCTACATGATGTTGCATAAAGATTTGTTATGTCTGGTGTTCTTTTCTTCATTATGATCATATGAAACCTAATAAAAAAGCTTGTTGATGTTACAAGATAGATTTTCTTGTAAGAGAATTCCCTTTTTCCTTGGCGTTCCTCTTGGGGCTCCAGTCTTTAGAAGCTTTCAAAGATGAATGCAAATTTCATATATACATGAAAACTCTAAGAACACCCCTTACTTGTGAGTGTTCAACATATATATATATCTAAGTTCAGGAAAAGATTTTCTCTCTTCTATGTATATGGTGTATTGGAAAAAAGCTAAAGGAAGAGATTGGACATGGATGTAACGTGTCCACTAATATCATCCACGACACGTCTTAGCAGTCCATCGGAAAGGATATCTAGAAAGCTCCGCCCAACACTCCCATGGAATGTTACGTGTTTTGCGATCTAGGGCTTCCCGCGTCTGCCATGTAGCGGAAGTATTCTGGCCGTTCCCACTTAGGATCGATCGGAATTACGGTTTTCCTGATTGGTCATTACCTAACAGCAACAAGCATCGGCGGACCCGAGTGCACTACTTTACGCAGAAACGCTAGGTCCGAAGCGGATTCACGCTGCACTCGGTTCAAGGAGAATGGGAAACGATAGGGATGCAAAGCTCAACCTCTCTGCCATAAGACATAGTCCCATTCCATTCCCCTAAAACAATGTAATCGGGTAAGACATAACTCTAGGTCACTGCTTTTGTTATTCGTGTCCTTTGACAATCATCCCGTTGTTCTTCGAGATTTGAGAAAAGTTCCCGACCAACCGGGACCACCCAACAGTAGGACAGACCCAAGGCCCATCCTCCACACTTTCCTCGGTTTGTTTTAGTTATGTAATTATCTAACACATTAATTGGACATGTAACAATCAGCTTCTTTAATTAATCTGTTAAGCACTGGTTCCTTCACGTAATCTTATCACGTGACATAGAAAAACAATATCAAACAAGTTCTTTATTAGCATATCATCATATTTATCTTTGACATACAAGGAGTTCCGCCCGTAGGCTTGTCCATAATCCGCCCGAAGGCTATCCAGTAATCCACAGGGATCACTATTCCAAGCTTCCGCCCGTAGACTAGTATATGGGCCTCGAGATCCAATCCCGAGTCACGTTAGCCTCTTGTGCAGGACCCAGAAGGCGAGGGATTTACGGCCAGAGCCCCCCCTGGCACCCAAGCATCCTCCTACTCCAAGTAGAGCTCAACAGAGAGACCTCTCGTGGCGGATTCGGTCCACGTTCCCGGCACGGTCAACAACCCCCTTGCTTAGGGTCAGGCAGGCAGTCGGGGGTAACTGAAGCTGCCTCTCCCTTCAGGCCTTCAACCTGAAGTATAGATATTCATTTAATTTTTAATTCATAAATCAAACATTGCTCTAAAATCTCTAGCAAGCACAAACATTTCCATTAACCGATCTTGTTGTTGGCAAACTGTTAAGGAAGGAATTTTTCTTTTTGAATGCATCTAGCACTCGATCCGGGGTGCCTTGCAACTTGGCAAGATCCTTTATATTCTGGGTTAGGGTGTACCCTATTAACCCAACTTGGTCAACCCTAAAGTTCATTGGATACTTTAGTTTCTGGTTTTTAACCTTCCCTATTTAGAAGGATATCAAAGAATACATCCTTTTGCAAGATAACTTACGTAAGGATCCGCCATCCTTTTTGAGGGTATTCAACCTTTCTTCTTGTGAATCAATCACAAGACCATATGACTTTGTACTTGCCGCGCAAGTCTTGCATCGTACTATGCAATAATGGAGTTACAAAAACAATCTGTTTCAGTTTCTTTAAACTGACGTTTATCAGTCCTAGAGTTTCTTAGCTTTTATTATTTTCTTTAAGAACCTCAGGGACAAACCCTAGTTCTTTTACGTTTACGATTTATTGACCCTACTGAAAGGTGAGAAGGATCGAAGCTTGCACGCGAGCTATGGCGGGAGAGCAAGAGCAAGAAAGAGAGAGACAAGAAATGGGAACTCCAACAGTCACAATGTGTGACCGGGCCTTCCTTTATTCAAACTGTCACTAAAAGAATAAAGAATAAAGTGACGTGACGGGCGCCCGCCACCTGCAGTGTGCAGTGGCGGGTACTGTCAGTATAGTAATACACGGGGCGGCACGGCTGAGGCGCCTTTACCCCCAACAACCTCCCACTTAAAGGCGAATCTGCCCTAGTGAGAGAGAAAAGAAAAAGAAAAGACAGTACAAATGTACATAGGTGAGGAAAGGTGATGTCTCATCCAACGCCCATCAACCTCCTGAGGAAGGCAAAGCGCTCAGTAGTGAGGCTCTTCGTGAGCAAATCTGCAGGATTCTCGTCAGTGGAGATCTTGACAAGGTCAACAGACCTGTCCTCCACGACACCACGTATGAAGTGATACCTCACCTCAATGTGTTTCGTCTTCGCATGGAAGACCGGATTCTTAGCCAACTGAATAGCACTCATAGAATCCGAATGCAGTGTAGGTGTAGCATCAATCCCAAGGTCAGCAACTAGACGGCCTAACCATATGGCCTCCTTGCAAGCCTCAGTGGCTGCAACATACTCGACCTCAGTGGTAGACAAAGCCGTACACTTCTGAACCCTGGACATCCAAGAGATAGCCCCTCCAGCATAGGTGAATACATAGCCAGAAGTGGACTTCCTACTATCTGCATGTCCTGCATAATCGGAGTCAGTGTACCCCACGACCCCTGTATCCTGGCTGCCATAGCAAATACACATATCTGCTGTGCCCTTCAGGTACCTCATGATACCCTTCACGGCATCCCAATGTCTGCTGCCAGGTGTAGCCATATAGCGTGCCACAACACCAACTGCATGTGCAATATCTGGACGAGTGGCTATCATGGCATACATCAAACTGCCCACGGCTGATGCATAAGGGATCTTGGCCATCTCGGCCCTCTGCTCATCTGTCTGCGGACAATCGGCCTGTGATACCTTCACATAAGAAGGTAATGGACAGCCAATAGGCTTTACGTCCTGCATGCAGAAGCGCTCAAGGACTTTATGAATGTACTCCCGCTGTGAGAGATACAAAAGTCCCTGATGCCTATCGCGCTTAATGCGCATCCCAAGTATATGTGAGGCCTGTCCCAAATCCTTCATCTCAAAACTCTTCTTTAGCTGAGATTTAAGAGCATCTAGCTCATCATGAGCTTTCCCTACTATCAGCATATCATCAACATAGAGTACCAAGATAAGCAAACTGTCATCACGGGCTTTCTTCGTGTAAAGACACGGATCCATAGCACTCCTGCTGTAGCCCTGTGACTGCATAAAGGCATCAAACTTATGATACCATTCCCTAGGTGCCTGCTTCAAGCCATACAAGCTCTTCTTCAACTTGCACACTAGGTGCTCCCTGCCAGGTTCTGCAAAGCCCTTAGGCTGATCCATATAGATCTCATCATGCAAGTCCCCATGTAGAAAAGCCGTCTTGACATCCATCTGATATAGATCTAAGTCAAGCTGTGCAACCAAAGCCAAGACTAAGCGCAGGGTGGTCATCTTAACCACAGGAGAGAAGACCTCATCAAAGTCCACACCATGTTCCTGCTTAAAACCCTTTGCTACCAATCTAGCCTTGTATGCCGGCTTGGGGTGTCCAGGGGTACTTTTCAGCTTGTACACCCACTTGCATGGCAAAGCCTTCTTGCCCTTAGGCAAGGCAACCAAATCCCAAGTCTCATTCTTATGCAGGGAGTCTATCTCAGACTGCATAGCCCTCTCCCAGGAGTGACTGTCACCCCTGCACATAGCCTCATCATAAGTGAAAGGCTCTCCTGCATCTGTAACCAAAACATAATGCGTAGAGGGCTGAAATCTGTCAGGTGGACGTCTGTCTCTAGCAGACCGTCTCACCGCAGGCTCTGCTGCCTGTCTAACTGCCTGTCCAACACCCTGGCCCTGTGGAGAAACTGCTGCAGGCTGTATTACTGGCTGTGCTGGAGCTCTAGGCTCCTCCTGAAAGATCACTCTGCGGATCTCAACCACCTTCTCAGGCTGCCTGTGCATCTTGTCTTCATGGAAGACGACATCATGGCTGCGTACTATTTTCCGCGCCTGTGGATCCCATAGGCGATAGCCCATCTCTCCTGACTCACCATAGCCAAGGAATATGCATTTAATGCTCTTTGGATCCAATTTACTCCTCTTGTCCTTGGGCACATAGCAGAATGCCTCACATCCAAAGACACGGAGATGTGCATAAGAGGGTGGCTTACCAGCCCAAACTTCCTCTGCAACCTGGAAATCCAATCCACTGGAAGGCGATCGGTTTATGACATGCACTGCCGTACTAACTGCCTCAGCCCAAAAACTCTGGGGTAGGCCTGCATGGCTAAGCATAGAGCGCACACGCTCCTGAATAGTCCTGTTCATGCGCTCAGCCAAACCATTCTGGGATGGGGTGTAAGGGGCGGTCAACTGACGCTTAATACCCCTGTCATCACAAAACTGCTCAAAAGCATGCGAGACATATTCTCCCCCATTATCTGTCCTAAGGCATTTCAGCCTATACCCAGTCTGGTTCTCAACAAGAGCAAGCCATCTCTGAAAAACTGCCAAGACATCGGACTTCTGCTTTATGGGATAAGCCCACACTTTCCTAGAAAAATCATCAATGAAGGTAACGAAGTACTTCGCGCCACCCATAGACATGCAAGGCATAGGCCCACAAACATCGGAATGCACCAATGCCAAGGGCTCACTCATGCGTGGCCTACCCAATTTCTTATGCGTAGACCTATTCTGCTTACCATAAAGACAATGATCACACGAGTCAAAACATGCATAATCCAAAGGCGGAAGATACTGCAAACCAGATAACATTTTCATTCCTTTCAAAGACATATGCCCCAAACGGGCATGCCAAAGTGATACATGTGGGATAGAGCCCACTGCCAAAACATGGTCTACAGAAGACCCAGATACAACAAGAGGATAGAGGCTGCCAGCCTTGGCGCCTCTAGCAAGCACAAGTCTGCCTTTGGTAATCTTCCAGGTAGAATCCCCAAAACAGACATGAAATCCTGCATCATCCAACTGTCCTGCAGACATAAGACTACGCGTAAGCGCAGGTACATGACGTACATCCCTGAGCAAAAAGGAACTGCCAGTGGAAAACTGCAACTGAATATCTCCACAGCCCACAATATCAAGAGACCTGTCATCTCCAAGTTTGACTGATCCAGATACAGTACGGTAAGAGTGAAACCACTCACGGTAAGGCGTCACATGGAAGGACGCACCTGAATCCAATAACCAGCACTGTGCATACATACTAGGTGTCTCAGTCAAGTGTGAAGCATCAGAAGAACTAGCTGCAAGTATAAACTCATCACCACCATCGGACTCTTCAGTCTGCGTGACATTAATTTCCTCAATCTTGACGTTGGACTTCGCAGGTACTATGCTGCGATCAGAGGACTTCTCCTGCACTTTATCTTTCCCCTTATCCTTGCGCTTCTCATTGCGCAACTCATGACACTGTGGTCTAATATGGCCCTTTTTCCCACAATGATGACAAGTGACATTTGCATTGCGTCCACGCGACTTACTACGCGACTTGCCACCACGAGATTTAGACCGACCCTTCTGTGAGTCACGGCCTCGGCCATTACCACGGTCATACCTGTCATTCCTGCCTCTAACTGTCAAAGCATGACTACCACGAGAGGCATCCAAGTTTTTGCGATTCACCTCTTCCTGAAGAAGAGCACTCTCAACATCTGCCAATTTTAGAGTAGCACTAGAGGCACAAAGAGCAGTGCGGAATACATCCCATGACTCATTCAGAGTTCCAAGCAAGAAAAGAGGAGTTACTTCCTCTCCAAAGGTGATATCCTGCGAAGTCAGGTTCTTCAGTATAGCATGGAACTGGCTCAAGTGAGCAGACATAGTCGCATTATCCTTCATGCGCAGATCCATAAGCTGCTTCAACCAGTACATCTGACTCGCCGGACTTTTCTTATCATAAAGATTCTTGATCTTATTCCATAGATCCCATGCACTCTGTGCTTCCTCAAATACATTATAATGTACCTGTTCAGTGAGAGACAATACAATCGTGGACTTGCATAGCTCATCAAGTTCAAGCCAGTCGTCAATGTCCATAGTTTCAGGCTGCTCCCCACTCAACCGAAGTGGCTTAATCTGAGATTTCTGCACCAAAACCTGCCATATTTGACTCTTCCAGTAAGAGTAGTTGGTACCATCCAACTTTGTAATGTTAAAGATGGCACTATCATGCGAAGATGACGCCATTATGCAGGCTGGAAATGCCCAAACAGTCCAAAACTGCTTGCTGTTTTACTGCAGAAACTGCCCAAAAAATGATCAAAACGGGGTCCAAAGGGTGAGCAAAGTGTGCCAAAAGTTGCTGCCCACTTAGTACTAGGTGCGGTACACCAAATCAGGATATTTCAGCATGAAAAGTACACCTCAGTCCACCAATAACTGCTTGCTGTAATAAATTGCAGGTATGCAGTCTAGAGAGCAAACTGTCCCAAAATAGGATCCAATGTCAAGCAAACAATGCTAGGTCCAAATCCGGCATGAAACGGACATAAGCAAGGCCAATGACAGTGAAAAGAACAAGAGCTCAACACCAAAGCATGTCAAAATAACATCTGCCAGTGAAAGGCACACCCCCAGACACTCTAGGCAAAGTGTTCCTATAACTGCCAAAACCTGACACAAATAGGTGTCTGCTCAAAGAGAAAGATCCAAATATGAGACTCAGCTCATAAGCATCCTGCGAACCAATAGTACATCAATGCATATCCATAAAGATCGGAGTATGATCCCAAAGTCTCAATGCGTATGTAGCTGCTCAAGACATAAACTGCTCCAAATACATGTAAGTGCTCCAATAGCATGCAACTGTCAAAGGTCAAGCAAGCATGTAAAATGCTCCCACTGGCACAAAAGGCATACAAAGCGAGCTCAGAAGCTCAAACAACCCAAGAGAAAGCACCAGTGATAAGTGACCCTGTCAATGCATCAAGCGTATCCGAGAGAGCATGACATACATGAAGCACCGGTCGTATTAACCATGAAGCAATACATAAGCCCAAATAAGCTCTCGGTCAACTCAATGACATCCAAATAGCAACCAAGATCAGTGATCAAGTAAGCCGGGAATGCTCAAATACATCCAAATCCAAGCTCCAAATGTCGGTATGGCATACATGAACCAAATAGCATATGTCACGAACCAAAGCATGTAATGCAAAAGCCTAACTGTCAAGCAGAGACATGAGGCATAGGCGGTCCACGAGCATGCCGAGTCAGTCCAAATGCCAGTGAAGACGGAGCTAATGCGAAGCTCAAAAGCATCCCATAATCTCATACATATGCTCCAAGTCGTCCCCAAATGTCAGAGATATCATGCCAAAGCTCAAAGCATACATCCGGTATCGGTAGGTAAGTGCCAAAGCATGTAAAGTACCTTCAGTCCACTGTTATTCCAGCATGTATTTACTGTTCTAAACAGTAGATTTCAGCCCCAAATTCAAGCCAAAATCATGGTCAAACCAAATGCATACATCCCCAATACATCCGGGTAGGAAGTAGACCGCATACGGGCATCAAACAAGGTAACCGGAGTAGAGTATAAGCATTAAATGCCAATGCCAAGTGTGGCTGCCCTGTTTCCAGCACTGTATAACAGTAAATAACAGTCCCAAATCAGCCAATATTTCAAGCCAAAATCATGGCATAATCATGTGCATACATTTCCAAGGCACTAGGCATCATGTAGACCGCATACGGGCATCAAATAGCACAACCGGAATGGAGTATAAGCAACAAATGCTAATGCCAATGGTGCTGCCCTGTTTTCAGCCTGTTATGACAGTTTATGACAGTCCCAAATCTGAAGAAATCAGCCCCGAAAGATCAAGACCAATACCCAAAGCTTGAATGACATCAAACATGAAGTCTATAGCCCTCTTGATCAAGGTAGAGAGCAAGAAGCAATGGCCAAGTGTGGAGCTGAAGTAGATGAGTGCTCACAGCCTGGAAAAAAATGATGCAATCTGCCCTGTTGGTGCTGAACTTGCTGTTGCTCCACATGGGCTGAAAAGGGGGTAATGGGGGGCTCAATGATGGCCCAAGGTAGGCACATACCAAGCCATGAAGGCCCAATGCAAAGGGGACGGAAGATATGAGCTATGGAGCTCAAGAAGAGTGGCTGCCCTTTGTTCCTGCCCTGTTTCAATCTGAGAATACACTCAAATGCCTGCAAATGCTGAAGCAATACCTCAAGGGCAAGGCCCTGATGAAGCTCAAGAAGGCCAGGATGGAGCTCGGGAAGCCGGGGCGAGTCGGGAGCTCAAGAGGTCGGCTATGGCTGCCGGGATGGAGACCCAATGCGTGAAGCGAGTCGATGCGAAGGTCGGGAAGCACCGAGTCGAGCTCGAGCAAGAGAATGCCAAGCTCTGATACCAGTTGAAAGGTGAGAAGGATCGAAGCTTGCACGCGAGCTATGGCGGGAGAGCAAGAGCAAGAAAGAGAGAGACAAGAAATGGGAACTCCAACAGTCACAATGTGTGACCGGGCCTTCCTTTATTCAAACTGTCACTAAAAGAATAAAGAATAAAGTGACGTGACGGGCGCCCGCCACCTGCAGTGTGCAGTGGCGGGTACTGTCAGTATAGTAATACACGGGGCGGCACGGCTGAGGCGCCTTTACCCCCAACACCTACAATCAGGGAAGGTGGGCAAGTATTTAAGGTATAAACGTTTCTTGGATTTTAAATCATTCCCAATGCATATTTCGCAACATAGGTATTTCTAAGTTTATATTAATTCGGTTAACTTTTAGAAGGTAATATCGAGATCACTTCTGCACGATTTGCTATCTATGTGTCAATTTATTTTTCAATCCTAAACTTTATCAGTTTGAGGTTAGGTAAATTTAATTAATCTTCCTTTTTTCCTTGCGAACAAAACTCATGCCAAATAAACAATCTTTTCCTTGCTAAGATATGCAGGTAGCAATGATAACTTCCTAGAGTTTAAGCAACGTAAGAAACCTTTCATGAATTTCACCTTCTATGATGATTCGTTGCAAAAAAAAGAATAGGGGTTAATGGTGCAAGATGCAGTTTTTATACCTTCAAGATTTAGACGAAATATACTACTATAGTGGGTAGATAATCTTGCTCGTAATTCGTTTCAATGCATGATGCTATTTGAAGGAAAACTATGTTTTATACATTATCCATTTTGCATGTTCAATTAAACTAAACTCCTTCATCGTAAATAACTAGGACAAAATATATCTTATCCCTAACAATTCATCTTGCATTGTTGAATTAAAACCGATATAAAACCAAGAAGGAAAAACCTGGTTTTGGGGTGAGATATCCACATGGATACCGGGAGATGACCCTCCCGCAGCTACTCCTTGGACTTTCTTAGGCGGCATTGCAGTTGTAATCCTTCGAACGTGAAGGGAGCTTTACACTCCTTTTCGGAATTCCACCGTCGCTTCAATATTCCTCTTCTCTCTTTCGAGTCAAGGAATCGTTAAGGGATTGACCATGAGAAAGGGGTAACAAGACCTTTAAGGTCTTAGCTTCTTCGGAGAGGGAAAGGTTTATAAAGCCTAAAAGAAAAAGGCCCTATAGGGATTTATACGTTGTGAAAAATGGTGTGTGTGAGTGTGGTTTCAAAAAAAACATATAAAGACCTTGGGAGATCTTTGGGCTTGGGGTAAAAGGTATAGGAAGGGGGATTTTTGGAGAGGTTTTTGGGACACAGAGTAGTAAAGGTTTTAGGGATTTTAACCCCGGGTGAAAGGGAAAAGGTGAAGGATGAAGGGCATATAGCACGGTGGAAAAGGGTAATAAGGCTTTTCAAGCCTTAGTTCATTTTGGGGATTCCATTCATGGGAAGGGTTTTATGGGAGCTCCACGGGAAGCCTTAATGGTTCCACGGAACGGGTTAAGGGCTCCCCGGGAAGGTGCTTAAGGAAGAAAGGGTTTAAGGCTAAATCAGGGAGTAAAAAGGTTTTTAGAAGGCGCATAAAAGGGGGTGAAAGGTTTTTGAAAGGCTCATCAAGGGGTGAAAGGGGTTTGTATAGCCTAGGAAAAAGGCCCATTGGGTTTAGCACGAGGGAAAAGGGTGAGTAAAAAGGGATATGAGGGGGTGAAAGGGGGGCTTAATTAGCCCCCCTTAAGAAGCTTCTTCAAGGAAGCTTCCATACTCCACGTGGCAGGAGGGGGGCTATTAAGGCCGTCGACGGCGAATGGAGCGACTCCTCCCTTCACTCCAATAGAACGTTGATTCTGGCAGCGTCCTCCTCGTCTTCTGTCCTTCCTCCTACAGCTCGGCAGCAACACGAGCAGGGCGATGGCTTCGTCCTCTTCTCTCACGGCCTATTCTCCCCCCACCCTATAGGTGGCAGAGTCGTCCTGGGCTTAAATAGGAGGGGAGGGGGAAATCCTCTCTCACACTCGGCAGCACGCATGGCCCCAGCACCTACATGGGTGCTAGCGTGCTGCATTTCATGTCCTCCTTCCCCTCCAGTGCGACGTCGGCTGGGGGGAGAAGGAGCGGGGAAAAAAGTTTACTTTTATCTTATTTGATATATTACATTCTTTCCCCCTTAGAGGAGTCGAGATGTCCTCATCTCGAGATAAACTGGGGATATTGATGGTTAAGTGTGCCTTCATCTATTGAAGTGGCATCCTCTTCGGGATAATCTTTCCACTCGACGAGGCATTCTCTCAAGGTTCTGGATCTTAACTGTCTCTCCCTAACATCTAAGATCCTATCCGGCCTTAGTTCAAGGACTCCTTGACTAGGCATTACAATTTGTTGGTCATCAAGTACATGGTTAGGGTTGGGTACATATTTTTTCAATAGGCTGATATGGAATACATTGTGAACCTTTAGGTTCTCAAGGAGTTGCAATCTATAAGCATTGGGTCCTAGGCATTTGAGGATTTTGTACGGCCCACAATACCTTGGACTTAGCTTCTTGCAATCTCCTAGGGATAGAGAACTCTTTTTAGGGCGTACGCGAATGAAGACCATGTCTCCTTCTTCTAAGACTCTTTCTTGACGCTTCAAATCCGCGTATGCCTTCTGTCTATCCTTGGCCGCTTGGATGTCCTGTCTTATTGACTTTATTTGATCATCCATGTCTTCCAACATCTGTCTTGAAGCTTCAACTCTTAAGGTTGGATCGGAAAAATTTAGGGGACTTCGACAGTCATGACCATACAATGCTTGGAAAGGGGTCATCTGAATGCTTTGCTGGTAAGAAGCATTGTATGCAAATTCGACCAATGGCAAGTATTGAATCCACCTCTTCGGCTCTCGACAGCAGTATGCCCTAAGCACATCCTCGATGACTTGATTTACTCGCTCTGTTTGGCCATCCGTTTGGGGATAGTAGGCGGTGCTAAAACAGAGTTGAGTCCCAATAGCTTCAAAGATAGCTCTCCAGAAGTGTGATGTGAAGAGAGAATCTCGATCACTAATGATTCTTCTGGGTAAACCATGTAGTTTGAATATCTCTTTGATAAACAATCTTGCAATGTTGGAGGCTTTATAGTTTGTCTTTACTGGAATCAGGTGTGCAACCTTGGTAAGCATGTCAACCACAACCATGATGGAGTTGTATCATCCCTAGACTTGGGATAAGCCTACAACAAAATCCATACTGATGAATTCCCATTTCATTTGGGGGATGTCAAGCGGTTGCAGTTTCTCTGGCATCATGACATGTTCGGCTTTGATACGTTGGCAAGACAAACACTCAGTGACATATTTGAGAACGTCACCTTTGAGCCTCTCCCAATGGTAGCTCTTCCTAACTGCATTAAGAGTCTTAGCATAGCCAGGATGTCCTGCGAAAGGGGAATCATGAGCTTCCCACATTATCTTCTGCTTAAGTGACTGGCTTGCTGGTATACACAGCCTTGTTCTGTAGTAGACAAGTCCATTATCAATGGAAAATTCCTGATACTTAGCTTGCAACTTTTGATTCTGCTCCTTGGTAGAGATCTCCTTTAGCATTGTTTGGTAGGCCAAATCATGGCATGCTTCCTCTCTAGCTAACTCAAGTATAGGGTTGTTTGGCATAGATACTTTTGTAGCTAGAGATCTAGCCGTTGATGGATTCTGCAAGATTAGGGAATTTAGGAATGCCTTGCGACTAAGTGCATCGGCAACTACATTCTCTTTCCCTGGTCGGTACTTGATTTCAAAGTCATACTCCTCCAACACTTCAATCCACCGATGTTGACTCATGTTGAGCTCGTTCTAGGTAAAGATCCATTTGAGACTCTTATGGTCAGTTACTAGAGTAAACTTGTTACCCAACAGCTAGTGTCTCAAAAGATTTAGAGCATGGATGATAGCTAGTAATTCCAGATCATGCGTAGCATAATTCTTTTCATGGTTCTTCAGTTTCCTTGATGAGTACGCTACTGGGTGACCTTCCTGCATAAGTACACATCCCAAGGCAAGAATGCTAGCATCAGTTACTACCTCAAACTCCTTATTGAGGTCTGGAAGTTTTAGAATAGGTGTTGATACCAACTTTGCTTCAATTTGTCGAAGCTATTCTGTTCAGGAGTTGACCATGTAATGGAAGTTTGCTTCTTTAGTAAGTCCGTCAGAGGTGCTGCAATCAAAGCATAGTTTTTGATGAAGACCCTATACCATCCTGTCAATCCAAGAAAGCTACGTATCTCTTTGACGGATACTGGTGTTGGCCACTCAAGCACATCTCTAACCTTGGCTGGGTCCACTGATATTCCTTCTGCTGATACTATGAATCCAAGATATTCAATCTGACGCTTGAAGAATGCACACTTCTTCATTTTTGCATACAGCTTATGTGACCTCATTGTCTCAAGGACAATCCGAAGTTGAGGTTCATGATCTTCTTCCTGTTTAGAATAGACTAAAGTGTCATCGAAGAAGACAAGCACGAAATCATCAAGATATGGCCTAAAAATATCCTGCATTAACCTATTGAAGGTGGCAGTGCATTCGTAAGCCCGAATGACATAACTAGGAACTCAAAGTGCCCATATCTTGTATTGAAGGCCGTCTTTGGGATATCTTCTTCCTTGATCCTTATCTGATAATAACCTGACCTGAGATCAATCTTGGAGAAGATCTTTGCACCCTGAAGACGATCAAGAAGCTCATATATTCTAGGAATAGGATACTTGTTCTTGACTGTTGATTGATTCAACCCTCGGTAATCAATACATAGTCGAAGTGCCCCATCTTTCTTTTTCTGGAATAGTACTGGAGCTCCCCACGGTGAATTGCTAGGCCGGATGTAGCCCTGATCTAACAGTTGCTTGAGTTGTTCCTTCAGCTCAATTGCTTCTGGTATGGACATTCTATAAGGTCTCTTGGCAATTGGCGCAGCTCCAGGTACTAACCTAATCTCATGATCCACTTCTCTTTGAGGTGGAATTTCGGTCAACTCTTCAGGGAATACGTCCGCGTATTCCTTTATCCAAGAAGGTCCTTCATGAGACTCTTGCTTTTGATCTAACTTGTTGAGTTTGATCAAGTAAACAGGTAATCCTTTTCTGACTCCTTTTATGATCCGAGATACTTTGGGCAATTGGATTCTTGGCACTCCTGCCTCACCTTGAGTTGTGACTAATTCCCTTTCAGAGTTTTGAAAGGAAACTTGACCCTTTCCACAGTGAATGTGGGCGTCATTGGGCTTAAGCCAATCCATTCCGAGTAGACACTCATGGATACCTAAATTCATGACTCTGAATTTAACCAAAGTCTTCTTTCCTCCCAGAAAGAATTCTACCTTAGCAGTTCGCCTGGTACAAGTAACCTCACGACCATTTGCCAATTCCACAAGCAGGGTAGGTGCTTCTATTGTGGCTATTCCTAATCTTTTTGCACATGCTGGTGAGATAAAGGAATGTGTACTACCACAATCAATCAAGGTTTTGAAACCTTTACCTTGATAGTCCGACGGTGTCTGAATCATCGAGAACTAGTAATTCGGCCCTTTTTTGTGTAAAGCGGCATGGACTGTCGCTCTTTCGAATTCTGCTTCCATGGTCGGATCTTCCTCTTCTTCTTCGCACATTTTCCTATTGGCAATGCGGGCAGTTCTTCCTCTTCCTTGGGTAGCGGCTCCTTGACCACGGCATGTTCCTTGAAAAGGTGCTTGGCGATGTCCTCCACCAAGCTTGAGACATTGCCTCTTGAAGTGACCGGGTTCGTTGCAGTGGAAACAACGGAGGTTTCGGCCATTAATTTGAGTAGAAACAAAGTTGTTGACGTTATTTCTCCTTGCTTTCTTTCTTTGGCCCTGATTATGACCTTGAACTCTCTTCATTTGAGGTCTGAATGCTCCTCTGTTCGGGTCATTATAAGACCAAGTTTTGTTACCCCTTGGTCTAGCTTGCACCTCCTGAATTATAGGCACCACTCGCATGAGTGCATCCTGAAGATCTAATGGACGCATAGATTCAAGACAGGTATTTACTGGTGGATTTAAGCCCGCACAAAATTTGGACACATGTTGTGTCATGTCCATCTGTGGCGCATATTTTAAAAGTGAGACGAATTTAGAGTAGTATGCGTCAAGAGTGAGTCCTAGTTGTTTTAGCTCGTAGAACTCATTCATTTTCTGCATGTGATATGCATGTGGTAAGTATCTTCCCTGCACGGCTTTCTTCAGCTTCTCCCAGGTAACGGATCCCTCTGCGATCCCTTGATCCCTGCACCATTGCTTCCACCAAAGTCTGGCTTCGCCGGTGAGCTTTAACTTGGCGACCATAGCCTGATTGGCAGGTGCAGTACTGGCTGCTTCGAAGTAATCCTCCATGGATTCAATCCAAATTTCAGCATCAGCCTGAACGAATCTGCCTCTCCCGTCAAACTCGGGTGGCTTAATCTGCTTGAGAAGGAACTTCTTCTCCTGGATCACAGCAGTACTTGATGTAGGAGGCGAATTTGGAACCTGTACCTGGGGTTGTGCCTGAATAAAGGTTTTCTTAACGTTATTATACGATAATCGTCGTTAGCTTATCTTTAATTCAGCTATCTCGTAACAATGTAGCTACTTAACTTTTTATCAACTCTTATGCACAGCCAGACATTGATAAAAAAGAAGTCTTTATTTGTATTTACATGGGCATAGCCCTTTCGAGTACAACGTTTCATGTAATGATAAGCCCATTGTTACATTTAGTTTGGGGAGAACAACGTTGTATTACATTTATCTACAAGAATTGTGTAATAGTAAGGGTTTGGGTCATGGATCTTCAAGAATCGGTAAGTCATTGGAAGTTCAGGATATCCTTTCCGTTGGAATCCATACTTCTCATGGCGGCCCAACACTTTAATCCTGTCTCAGCAGGGATTACACGAGTTACTTCCTCATGTACATATGAGTTCATCTCAACCCTCCGACCTCGAATATGTAAAGTCGAATTTACATGAGCTTCCACAAAAACGAACAGCTTCACGACTTTCAGGTCTTCCAACCACTTGATCCTCTTTAGGTTGGTCTATAGATAAGCAAACCGGTGGGCGGCTATATAGTAGATTCCTGAAGCATCCGTCCATCTTCATTCCATGTACAAAGGTGATAGATTATAGATCTGCTCCAGGATGTCCATCATCCCAATTCTTTGTCTATAAAGAGGAGAATGCATTGGAGTCATAAACATGACTTGAAATACCAAAAACTTGTTCCACGCTTCGTAATTCTGCAAGACAGCATTGAAGGTAAGGAAATGTTTGGACAGCAACAATTTCTTTACGTCATTTTTTTGAGATTTCATAAAAACAATTCTGTTATTGGTCGGCTCTCATACCAATTGTAACGTGTCCACTAATATCATCCAGGACACATCTTAGCAGTCCATCGGAAAGGATGTCTAGAAAGCTCCGCCCGCCACTCCCATGGAATGTTACGGGTTTTGCAATCTAGGGCTTCCTGCGTCTGCCACGTAGCGGAAGTATTCTGGCCGTTCCCACTTAGGATCGACCGGAATTAGGGTTTTCCTGATTGGTCATTGCCTAACAGAAACAAGCATCGGCGGACCCAAGCGAACTACTTTACGCAGAAACGCCAGGTCCGAAGCAGATTCACGCTGCACTCGGTTCAAGGAGAATGGAAAACGAGAGGGATGCAAAGCTCAACCTCTCTGCCATAAGGCATAGTCCCATTTCGTTCCCCTAAAACAGCATAAATCGGGTAAGACATAACTCTAGGTCACCGCTTTTGTTGTTCGTGTCCTTTGACAATCATCCCGCTATTCTTCGAGATTTGAGAAAAGTTCCCGGCCAACCGGGACCACCCAACCGTAGGACGGACCCATAGCCCATCCTCCACACTTTCCTCGGTTTGTTTTAGTTATATAATTATCTAACACATTAATTGGACATGTAACAATCAGCTTATTTAATTAATCCGTTAAGCACTGGTTCCTTCACGTAATCTTATCACGTGACATAGAAAAACAATATCAAACAAGTTCTTTATTAGCATATCATCATATTTATCTTTGAAATACAAGGAGTTCCGCCCGTAGGCTTGTCCATAATCCGCCCGCAGGCTATCCAGTAATCCACAAGGATCACTATTCTAAGCTTCCGCCCATAGACTAGTATATGGGCCTCGAGATCCAATCCCGAGTCACGTTAGCCTCTTGTGCAGGACCTAGAAGGCGAGGGATTTACGGCCAGAGCCCCCCCTGGCACCCAAGCAACCTCCTACTCCAAGTAGAGCTCAACGGAGAGACCTCTTGCGGCGGATTTGGTCCACGTTCCCGGCGCGGTCAACAACCCCCTTGCTTAGGGTCAGGCAGGCAGTCGGGGGTAACTGAAGCTGCCTCTCCCTTCAGGCCTTCAACCTGAAGTATAGATATTCATTTAATTTGTAATTCATAAATCAAACAGTGCTCTAAAATCTCTAGCAAGCACAAACATTTCCATTAACCGATCTTGTTGTTGGCAAACTGCTAAGGAAGGAATTTTACCTTTTGAATGCATCTAGCACTCGATCCGGGGTGCCTTGCAACTTGGCAAGATCCTTTATATTCTGGGTTAGGGTGTACCCTATTAACCCAACTTGGTCAACCCTAAAGTTCATTGGATACTTTAGTTTCTGGTTTTTAACCTTCCTTATTTAGAAGGATATCAAAGAATACATCCTTTTGCAAGATAACTTGCATAAGGATCCGCCATCCTTTTTGAGGGTATTCAACCTTTCTTCTTGTGAATCAATCACAAGACCATATGACTTTGTACTTGCCGCGCAAGTCTTGCATCGTACTATGCAATAATGGAGTTACAAAAACAATCAGTTTCAGTTTCTTTAAACTGACGTTTATCAATCCTAGAGTTTCTTAGCTTTTATTATTTTCTTTAAGAACCTCAGGGACAAACCCTAGTTCTTTTACGTTTACGATTTATTGACCCTACAATCAGGGAAGGTGGGCAAGTATTTAAGGTATAAACGTTTCTTGGATTTTAAATCATTCCCAATGCATATTTCGCAACATAGGTATTTCTAAGTTTATATTAATTCGGTTAACTTTTAGAAGGTAATATCGAGATCACTTCTGCACGATTTGCTATCTATGTGTCAATTTATTTTTCAATCCTAAACTTTATCAGTTTGAGGTTAGGTAAATTTAATTAATCTTCCTTTTTTCCTTGCGAACAAAACTCATGCCAAATAAATAATCTTTTCCTTGCTAAGATATGCAGGTAGCAATGATAACTTCCTAGAGTTTAAGCAACGTAAGAAACCTTTCATGAATTTCACCTTCTATGATGATTCGTTGCAAAAAAAAGAATAGGGGTTAATGGTGCAAGATGCAGTTTTTATACCTTCAAGATTTAGACGAAATATACTACTATAGTGGGTAGATAATCTTGCTCGTAATTCGTTTCAATGCATGATGCTATTTGAAGGAAAACTATGTTTTATACATTATCCATTTTGCATGTTCAATTAAACTAAACTCCTTCATCATAAATAACTAGGACAAAATATATCTTATCCCTAACAATTCATCTTGCATTGTTGAATTAAAACCGATATAAAACCAAGAAGGAAAAACCTGGTTTTGGGGTGAGATATCCACATGGATACCGGGAGATGACCCTCCCGCAGCTACTCCTTGGACTTTCTTAGGCGGCATTGCAGTTGTAATCCTTCGAACGTGAAGGGAGCTTTACACTCCTTTTCGGAATTCCACCGTCGCTTCAATATTCCTCTTCTCTCTTTCGAGTCAAGGAATCGTTAAGGGATTGACCACGAGAAAGGGGTAACAATACTTTTAAGGTCTTAGCTTATTCGGAGAGGGAAAGGTTTATAAAGCCTAAAAGAAAAAGGCCCTATAGGGATTTATACGTTGTGAAAAATGGTGTGTGTGAGTGTGGTTTCAAAAAAAACATATAAAGGCCTTGGGAGATCTTTGGGCTTGGGGTAAAAGGTATAGGAAGGGGGATTTTTGGAGAGGTTTTTGGGACACGGAGTAGCAAAGGTTTTAGGGATTTTAACCCCAGGTGAAAGGGAAAAGGTGAAGGGTGAAGGGCATATAGCACGATGGAAAAGGGTAATAAGGCTTTTCAAGCCTTAGTTCATTTTGGGGATTCCATCCATGGGAAGGGTTTTATGGGAGCTCCACGGAAAGGCTTAATGGTTTCACGGAAAGGGTTAAGGGCTCCCCAAGAAGGTGCTTAAGGAAGAAAGGGTTTAAAGCTAAATCAGGGAGTAAAAAGGTTTTTAGAAGGCGCATAAAAGGGGGTGAAAGGTTTTTGAAAGGCTCATCAAGGGGTGAAAGGGGTTTGTACAGCCCAGGAAAAAGGCCTATTGGGTTTAGCACGGGGGAAAAGGGTGAGTAAAAAGGGATATGAGGGGGTGAAAGGGGGCTTAATTAGCCCCCCTTAAGAAGCTTCTTCAAGGAAGCTTCCATACTCCACGTGGCAGGAGGGGGGCTATTAAGGCCGTCGACGGCGAATGGAGCGACTCCTCCCTTCACTCCAATAGAACGTTGATTCTGGCAGCATCCTCCTCATCTTCTGTCCTTCCTCCTACAGCTCGGCAGCAACACGAGCAAGGCGATGGCTTCGTCCTCTTCTCTCACGGCCTACTCTCCCCCCACCCTATAGGTGGCAGAGTCGTCCTGGGCTTAAATAGGAGGGGAGGGGGAAATCCTCTCTCTCATACTCAGCAGCACGCATGGCCCCAGCACCTACATGGGTGCCAGCGTGCTGCATTCCGTGTCCTCCTTCCCCTCCAGCGTGACGTCGGCTGGGGGGAGAAGGAGGGGGGAAATTTTTTTTACTTTTATCTTATTTGATATATTACAATAGACCATTCTATTCTATCCTTCTAGATGAAAGCACAGATCAAATGCTCGAAAAGCACCTCATTCTTTATATTATATATTTAAAAGATAGTGGTGCATGCCCTCATATAACCTCCTTTGTAAAATTGATTAGTATTGATAATGGCAAAGTTTAAAGTATGTATGAAGGCATTTTTAAAGTGTTACAACAATTGGATCTAAACAATGTAAAGGTGAGTTGCAAAGGTTTATCATGTATCTCTTTGAGTCCTACCCTTCAAAGGGACTTCTTGAAGCATGGGAACAATGTGGAGCTAAAATGGAGTGGATAGAAATGTTTCCAACTTTGTATTAAGTTATAGCAGATTATGGTGGTGCTATATACAAGTTTATATGCTTGTGAAAGAGGGGTTTTCTAAGCAAAATTAGGTCAAAAATTATGAGAGATCGTGCTTGTCTCTCATTACTTTAGACATGCTCATATTCATGTCTCTTTCTACACCAAAGAATATGGGGGGAGTGGATTGGGATTTAATTTTCAAGGTTTGGAAAAATATGAAGATGAGAGGTGGTCAAGCTTTGGGGGCCATCATAAGCAACAATAACTTTTTGTAATCATACTTTAGCATGAGTATAACAATAGCAAGAACTTTCTGTGATTAGACTTTTAACATTTTGTTGGCATAGTTTTCTATACTTATATGATATCAAATGCACATGCCCTCTCTTTTTGGTCTACTTGTAAGCACTTCAAAAAGATTTTGATCTCCCTCTCTTTTTGGTCTACTTGTAAGTGCTTCAAAAAGATTTTGATCTCAACATTAACCATCTTTTTAGTCTCTTTGTACATGCTTCATAGTTGGAAACAGCTCTTGGTCTCTTTGTACATGCTAGAACTACTTAGTTGTTTAAGATGTTAAGTAGTTCAAAATATATTTGACTTCAATATAGTCCTTGACACAATTTTTTCATAATGTGTAATTGCATATATAATCTAAATGTAATTCTAGTTTGCCGCAATGCTTAATTATGTTGTGCATAGATTGATTGTTTATTTTCATTACACTAAAGCAAAATCTAAATGTAATTCTAGTTTGCCCTTTGTTTATTTATATTCTACATAGATTAATCGTTTACTTCCATACCACTAAAATATAACTGCATTTTCTAAACATTTAAAATAGTTTGAGAGCTTTCATACTACTAAATTATGGTGGGTTGCTTTGACTTTATTCTCTCTCTTTCATGGGATTTGATATTGTGAGCACTAGAAATTGACTTGGAACTGCATTATAGCTCCCTTTTGGCATTTTGATTTCTTTTTAGCATCCATTCAATGACATTAAAATATCCTTATCATTTACTATGGTTGCAAAATACGTTCTAGAAATCGATGGTCAAACAGATCAAATTTACAGGTTTGTAATAATAGAGAATTTTATGTGAAGCATACTTCAAAAGCATCCTTCAACTAGGAAAGGGCCTCTTCAAAAATACTTATCACATGAAGGTTATTATATTTTATTGCCTATCTTTTTAGAAGGTTGAGCTCACTTTTCCCCTTAAAAAAGAAAAGGCATAGTGCTCTTCGAATTTGAGGGTTTTGGGGGGACGGCCGTGTACAAGTCTACAGAAAAAGAGAAACAGGGAATCAACTTAATGAGTCCCATCTTAGACAACTTTCCCAACATCCTACAATGATTAAGGAGACGCGCGCAAGATCCTTGGAACACCCTTCCCCTTTCATAACAGAAGATTGCCTGCCTCTGCACTCTCTGCATAGCGCACTTAGTTGTTGCATGCATGCATGCAATGGAAGGAGCCATCGCATTGGGGTAGCCTTGAGTGGTTGAACAAGTTACAGAAGGAATAAAGCAGTAGTACCACTACATTGGCTTTTACCAGACCCTTTAGCTCCCACTTTTTGCCATTACTAATGGACGTCTGTTCAGCAACTCTGATACAAACTGAAGATACATTCAGCAGTGTTCGCAGACAACAGAAAACTTTCTCCAGAGCTGATGATCATGGAGCCAGGTAAGGTGTTCGGATGTTTAGGTCGCCCCTTTACAGACGTATCCGTGAAACACAGATCTGACCAGAACTTAAGGCAAGATTCAGAAATGGTTAGTCTTCGTATAATTTTGTGGTAGCCACTTACTGGCCAGATGCACACCATGATCTCCGTTAACAGTCTTTATCTGATACGTGCTTCCATTTAGTCAGCGTGCATGGGAATTCATCGAGCGGCTTTTTGGGAGCTATGGAGGCATGCCATTTCCTGGAATCACCTTCCAGCTTGCCCCTTGCGCTGGAAGGACGACGAAGGGACGGACCTAACACACTTTTCTTTTCCAATGCTTCAAAAATTAGAAGCAGATCGGCCTTGGTCTAGACTCTATACTGCTTCAAGATTTGGACAGCTAGAGTTTATCTGTATCAATGGAAACAAGGCTGCGGATGGACCACTGTCTCAATGTCATAAGGTTAGATTTCTCAATTAAAGCGGCTCGGATTCGGCAGAACAAAGGTTTTAGAACGACAGATTTGAGAGGCCCGGAAAAAGGGGAAACCCCAGCTTTACTATCAAAATACAGTCTCACATCTGGGATTTAGGTGCAGTAAGACTAGTAAACCTGTGTCTAAGTTCAAAAAGGGGAGTGATTTCAAGACTTAACCTTCTATCTTCCTCCACAAGGCCACTTCTTCAAACCTCCTTCCGTTCATAAACATCACAGATGAGGCCAGTTCTTGAACTGCCCCTTTTATACCTGTGATGTTCGACATCATCATGACCTGCCCCTGCCCCGAACTGCACCTAGCTAGGTATGCAATTCCTCCCCCACAGATGCTTGTAGTGTCATCGAGATTCGCAATGTGGGCATTATGGTGGGAATTTGTCTAAAACTTCTTCTGAAGACGAGTACTTGTTTTATGGGGATGTCAATGAAGTCAAACCCATATGGGTTAATCAAAGAAAATGATGCATGCAGCAAGATTTGTCAATATCATATACATGAGTGAGTTGCTTTTCAGGTACAATGGCAAGACGAATGATGAGTATAAAATGGCTATTATATTATCTTGTTACAGGAATTTGCTTGGATATCTCAACAAAAAGCTTGGGAGGTAAAAGACCAACTTTGAAATGCTCTGAAGCAACTTTATTACTTGTGTAGTGCACTCAACGCATCACAGTTTTGTGTTGCGCTCTTAGGAAAAAAACTGTGATGCGCTCTTAGGAAAAAAAAACTACTTTCAAGACGGTCTGGGATGCTCTGAAACAGCATTGTTAGTTATGTACTGCTCTAACAGCATCACAGTTTTGTGTACTGCTCATAGGAAAATACCTACTTTCAAGATAGTCTAGGATGCTCTAGAGCAGGCTTGTTAGCTGTCTAGTGTTCTAATGGCATCACAGTCTGTTAATTGCTTTATTGGCATCATAGATGTATATTTTACTTGATCTGTAACTCAATCCATCTTATCTTCACATTTTTTGAAACAAAGCTAAACCGTATTAAGCATACTCCTTTCTCTCCATATGTGTGTTTCATGTATGAGATCAAGGTGAATGACACATTCTATAACTTGCAGCACATACCCCAACAATACAACCCAAAATTAGGTTTCCCTTCCTAGAATGGCTTGCCACTCCCCATCTCCCATAATTGTTGCTTTTCTTTGGGCTACCATTATCATTTTCATTCACCTTGGTTTAAACCCATCTAAAACCAAACATATAAAGGTACTTGAGATGAAAATGCAAGTGTCATAACACACATGGACTGGTACCTTATATGTAGGCCAGTTCTGGTAGATACTTAGGCAAAACCATAGTAGCTAATTCAAGTCAATTGTCAAGGGGTAGACACAAAAACACACAAACGACATCAAATTTAAATGGTCAATGAAAAAGAGATTTTGCATTATTTACTCCCCCCTACTTGTTCTATTTCTTCCCCCCTTTCAAGCAAATTAAAAGTAATAACTGACCCAAAAGCTAGTATCAAATGTTGAACTTGCCACCTCACAGCATTACACAGTATCTACTATTATTGCCATCCACATACTCTTGCAACTATCTTAATCCAAAGCTCATAGGCAAGATCACTCCATCCCTTTAGTCTCAAATGTCTAGTCTCAAATGTCAAGCAAATAATGTAACTCACAAACATGGGAAAATATGTAACACTAGCCAATAATAACTGCAGGTGTCCCTCCAAAGACCCCAATTCTAGAATTGTTTTACCATGTCACTCAAAAAGATAAGTGTCATTTCTCTGGATCATTGCAGTGTTCTATGCGAGTCTTAACATCAAAACCTGAAAATAATTATATTTCCTAATTAATGGGCACAATGACAAGAGCTCCAATTTGAAACCATACTTAATGACCAGAGTTCTTATTTTGAGAATGTCACTTTACTTCTATACTGGAGGACATTTTCATGTTTGGTCCCAACCGAGTACAAGACGAGACTTCTTCTTAGCATCATGCACACTCTTGCCCTTGAATGCTTCATATATCCACGCTCACTTTGAGATAGGGGCATACTATGAAATACAGCTTTATAATCATCAACGTCCTGCATAGCCAGTGGTTGGCAACTAAGCCAATCCCATGTATACAATACTAGTTTGAAGCTGAAGCTTTCCTTTGATTTAAGTGTCAATAGAATTCACGCTAACGTAAGTATAAAAGAATTAGAAAACACACTCGTACATGATCACTGTTGGATATCTAAGAGGCACATTGGGCGGTTGAAAGCTGTGGTTTTGATGATGTTTTAGTACTGTGCTGTAAAAAGATCGCTTAATTCTGCAGTACGTCAAATTCATGTCACCATTTTATTTCGTTGAAGACATGACACCATCCCATCATCATTTCAACCCTATGCAGCACTGTGAATTCCCAAGCAGAGGGTCTACTTCCAATTATTCACACCAGATTCTCCTAAAGGAAATACAAAGTTCTAAGTGATACCGGACGTTCATGAAAATTTGAGTTTACTGTTTATCGTAAAGGATATTTGCAAATGCTGTTAGCTCATAAATACTGTACTGATACCTAGCCGTTTAATTTCATACTCATCCCGCATAACTATTCACCAACTTAATTCATTCATTCCTGTTGCACCTTTTTGCCTCCAGGTAAAGGAAAATGTCTGTGGATCCTAGCAGTCCAATCACTTGTAACCCTGCACACAAGAACACTGATTGTATAACCTCTATACTGAGCTTTGGCAATAATACACAACCCACTACATGTTACAATGGATACAGACACTACTTTTTGTTAAGATAAGATATTCGCAGCAAACTGCAAGTCCAAACATCACTCGTTAAGTTGCAAGGACTTGTCCCCAGCAGTGAGCTATTACCAACTATAAATACTTTCTTGAGAGTAGACAAATACTGTAGCTCTTTTATTAATCTGGTAAAAACATGGTGCAAAATAGTACGCAATGGGCTACAAAAGTACAGTTGGATTTTCCAAGGTTGAAAATCCTTAACTGAGATTAACATTGTGATTACAGGACATTAGGCTAAAGAGAGGCAAATTTAGTCAAAATTTTGGATCAGGATGATACAGAGATGGAAAAGCAGCCTGCACCTGCTGATTGCTCTGGACAACGGACAACATTGCTGACCCAGAAATATGCGACAGATTTAACAGAAAGCGAACAGACCAATAGTTACAGAGTGTGTCTGGAACCAAGAGCCACCACCCTGCAAGCAGAGCAAAAACCAGCCTGATGGGAAGAGTCCAAACCATTTCTCGGCTTTCTCAATAAAAAAATGAAATGTACCATACAAGTACAAAACCTGCCAACTAACTTGCTGTGTCAGCCTCCAAGCCTGGTGTATCACTGCCAGCTTGTAAATAAATGAATACAATACCTGTACTTGATGATAGGTGCAATGATCAGCATATATAAATGCTTTTACAGAATGCAGCTTTTGCCTGCAACACTCAGCATGTACAGTATCACCAGCTCCGCAAATGTGATATATACACTTTCTCACAGACCCTAGCTCAAAACTCATTCCTGATACAGGAAAGCTAGGGCCTGGAGCACATAAGAGGAGGTGGCATGAGTGACTTCTTGGGGAGCTCGAGGCACATGCAGAATGAAGTCAAGGGCAACACTTGCGAGCCCTTTTCATTAGGCCAATATGACACAGAATAAGGATCTTCATTGACCTCCTGCACTTTGCTCTGCCGCGCGCTGCCTGATCATCTCCTGCACAGCAGCCCTACGCCGTGACTCCTGCTGTAGCTGCAGCCTTCTAAAGTGTTTCTTGAGATCCCTGAACTCCATCCAAAAAAGGGGTTAAGTATCAAAGCTAAAATATATCTTTCGTTAAAGCTTTTCAATTTGAACTGCTTGGGGACCAACTTACATGCATCTTGGCACATTACAAGTGGTCTCTTTGCAAGATCGAGCATGACATTGCAAAAGGATCCACATCCTCTTGCAACGAGAGCAACCGCCTGCAGCCCTCTGTGTACATGTCATACCATGCCTGAACAACTCTTTCATGTTCCGACACTTGGGATATTGACATGCTTCCCGGCACTTTGACGCATGAGCCAATACCTCCAGCATTACCCTTAACTATTTACATCCAACAGCATGAAAAATGAGAGAATAAAAATGTGTGATAAGCCCACCATCACATAGAACACAGAGAATCCACTATGAATCAAAGAAAACAACCAGAAAAGAAATAACAAAGGGCAAAAATTAAAACCTGCTGCATACGCAGCTTTGCATTATCATCAGCTGCAGTAGAACGTGCGACAAGCTTGTGTGGGTGTTGCTGGACTTCTTTGCTTGAATAGCATGAGCTACAGACATCATAATCTGAGCAAACCTTGCATTTCCACCCATGTGCTCCTTCCATTTCATTGTGGCATATGGTACAAGAGACGATGAATGCTGGTGCATCAGGGTTGTGTAGATGGTAAAGAACCATCATCGATGAGTGCTTAGCCCGCCGAAGAGTGTCATACTGATACTGATTTCCTTGACAAAGATTTAAAAAGGCATGTCTATTGTCGAAGAGCTCACTCTCCATTATCTCATCTCTATCTGAAGTATTAGCAGATACATTTCCTACTTCCTCCTGTAAAACAAATGCACCAAATGTGAAACTGAAAAGAACAAGCATGTAAGGTCTAAGAAGGAAACATCATTCAACATCCCTATTTCAAACTGCTGAAAAAGAATAAAACAGTTCTTTGAAGCCTTTTGAACAGGCTAAGTGTTGGAAACCCTTTTCCGGCCTTGCAGACACACAAGAATGTATCAGAAAATGTTGGTGTGGCCCTTGCCCCCACTCTTAGCTAATATCCTCCCCCAATGGACACTCAGGGGTGGGTATCCTATCTCAGGAAGGGAAAAAGTCCCCCGCTTTTTTGGGGGGGTGGGGCAGGGTGGTGGAGGTCTGGGGTGGCGTGGGGTGCGGTGGGGGGGTGGGGTGGTGTGGGGTGGGTGTGTGGTGGGCGGGTGGGTGAATGCATCAGAAAATACTGACAGCTTCGAGAGGTAAAAGCCACAGTCTTTCATTGGCTGATGGGAGTTGAAATCCCATTTGACTTGGAAGTGGGAAATTTACCTCCGACAAACAACTATTTGCTTTAAGATTATCTCTGATTCCCCTACAGTGTACTAGATTTCTTTCACTTTATTCAGGTGGAACACAATCCGATGGACCTAATGCACCAGTTAAGTCACACATTCACTTATGGATGTACATTGATATCAACTCACACTCACCAGGAAAGCTTGAAATCACTTGCAAAATGAGAAAGAAATGGTCTTGAGCAATTCATGTTGACCCTCTCACATGATACATGAGAGCCTGTGCACAAAGAGAACTTGGCTAAATCAATGTCCATGTGATACAACCAACCTGGTTTATGGGTACTTGGAAACCTTGTCAGTAGGGCTTAGGCCACTGAAGAGCACAGGTTCAATCTCCTCTTGAGACCGTTCGTTTGAACAAAAGGTGCAGTTAAAGATGGGCCACTAAAGCTCAACTAGGGGAAAGAAAAGTACTTGAAAAGAGACACGGAGCTTGAGAATAGACCATGACGCAAGCAGGAGAAAGACTAAATTTTGCTGATGGTAGCACATCGATCATGCCTCTTTCATTTACAACTGGAAACAAGCCTGACTTCTAAAATGCAAGCAAAAAACCAGATGTAAAGAGCACCAGAGAAGAAGAACAGATGCAATAGCACTACCATTATCAATAGATGTCTTTCTTTCTTGCCAGCAGGATGTTTCTCCTCGTCACCTAGTTTCTGGTGTTCTTCATAACACCTGAATGAAACCAACATATCAATTAGAAAGGACTGCAGTTATCCTAGATTAGAAATTTTGATTATCCTAATAGCATGTGATTTGTTTCTTTTTATTTTGTCACTGCAGAGCTTGTTCTATGTCAGATAACAAAATTTCCACCATCCTGACGACATTCTTTTATTATGTTCTACTTCATGTTCTGAAGACCAAAGTCCTGGGACCATGCTACTGCAGACACAAACTGTCCATGCACATAAGCTAATCATGAGACCATAGTCAATCTAAAGCAACAAACTGGGTAAAGGTGAAGACAAGACCATAGACTGTATGATAAACAATACATTGTAACAAAATTGAGGTAAAGAGCTTTACCCTGAACAGAGCTGAAAGTTGCCAGCACATTGTTGGCAGTACCAGCGATTGCCTGAGATAATAAAATTGTGGCAATACGAGCATGCATGGTGCAAGTGAACCATCATAAAATCCTCCTTCATTGCCGCAATAGATTGCCCTAGCTGTTAGCAACAGGCAAAGATAAAACTGTATCAGTCAGGTATAGACTCGGCCTAGCTGTGGATTTTTCATGAGTTTCTGTCCAAAGACAACAGTCTTTAAGGTTCTTATCAGATACTTGCATTACGAGAGAGAGAGAGAGAGAGAGAGACGACTAAGCTCTAAAGATACTAGTAACTAGACTGGCAGTCTCCTGTGAAATCGAGCAGAGGTTGGAAGACTAAACACATCAACCCGGATTGTACATAGGATCATGATAATCCTGGAATAACCACCAAGTTACCTTCTGCATAAGTTGCAAATCCTTAGATCCATTGCCTGCAGGTTCTGCATGTGTTGAGGTTTTTGTAGTTCGTTTTGTGGCCAGCTTCACTCTGCCTCTTCTCTGAGAACTCATTCCTCCTTCATCTTGTTGAAGTTGCTGAAGTATATCTTCAGCAGCTCCAGGCCAATAATCTCCATCAAAGTAGGGTAAATTTGCAGCAGTTATCTTGGCTTTACTTTCACCAGCCGGCGTGAAAAAGTAATCATAAAGATTCCGGTTGGCTACAACAATATCCTCCCTCTTTGCTTTTGAAATCATGCTCAAATACCTTCAAAAAACCATCAGGATTAGTACACATTAAAAAGAAATCTCTATTGGTTTTTCCAAGTATGTCAACCACAAACTCACCATTCCCGAAGCTTATCAGTTTTGGGAGTCTTTTGTATCTCTGGGTGACAATAAAGTATATAATCATCTCCTTTGAGAGGAGGGCATGCCCATATGTAACAGCTGCTAAAACCACGGTTCTTGCAGTAGTCCAAGTAAGCAATCTAAAACATTCATGACAAGACGAGAAAATCCACTAATCTTAGGTTCCAAGTGGTAAGGTTTTCATATTGACCAAAGAGTAAAACTTTTGTGCGAACATGGTATATGAGAAACCACAGATGACAAATCTTTGAGTTCAATGCTGATACTTCAGAAATATTAACTACTTTGCCTGCTGTAGCATCCCAACTCAGTAAATGCAGGTAAAACTTTAAGTTAGTCCATGAAGGACTATGTTTTGATTATTTAGCAAGGAATAGCAGTTTCAGCTTATTCCCAATCTCATGAACTAACCCATCCTGTTTCTCTGCCCTTTAACTTTCTTAGTACTTACATACTGCCTAAATTCAGCTCATAATTTACATTATTTGAGTTGGATAAGCAATATCCCAATAGGTCTTAACTGTTGGGATCAGCATCAGAGTCACTAAAATTTACATCAGTCAGTTTGCACTTGACATCTGTATGAATATGAAGTGTTAGAACCCTACCCGTAAAAAATCAAGTAATCTCAATGCAGTACGCCAGAACAGACTGTTGACATGTGACATTGAACATCATGTCCAATTGAGGTCATTCACAAAAAGCATCACAGCAAAGAACCTGAAATTGAGGATAACCACCCCATATTTGAACTGCATGATGCATAACAACAAGATATTCATCGACACAGTACAGCCACTTGCTAAGCCCAACATCAAGGGATGGTACCGTAATTGCCAAAGAGCACCTAAAGGATCTTCTCCAACAAGTCATTGTAAGACTTCTATCAAGTAATTGGATTCTCTTGAAGCATTGGAGCAATCTTATTGATCGGGAGCTAAAATTCCATGGCAGCAATTATATTGGACAAAGCTTTCTTGAAGCTGGTCTTATAATCTTCAATCTTGGTCCATTGATGGTGGTTTATGCTGAATATTGATTAGTTGGATTCATCTACTACTCTTCATCAACATTACAGAGGTAATTCTATTGCTTTCAGCTTAATCTCTCTTTCATCCAATTGTTGAACCAGTCCTATTGTTCATAACCCCAGCAACATTGTCTATGCAACAAATTGCAGGACACTAGAGCTACACTTGCAAATTTCAGTAAAACCGCAAAAATTCGGGGGTATAATATTCCAAATTTAGTGCTCTTACCTCAATTTAAAATGCTTTCTCATTTGGTCTTTCGCATCACAAACTCAAAAATGGAGAGATCTCTTTCCCCTCTATATGGGATGAGGAAGCTGAAGTTCAAGGTCTTGCAATAAGACTAGAACTTTTCATAAGCTAGAACACTAACAAGGGGCTGGATGAAGAGCTTGAATGTAAACAGAAGACAAGCAGGTGCTTTTTCTTGGGTGTGGGTGTGGGTGTGGGTGGGTGTGGGTGGGTATAGCTCTGATAACATGAACACAAAGCTACATACAACAAAATTCACACATTCTTCATTCACTCTTTAAACAGGCAGAAGGTACATCATAACACATCCTTTGCTTATGCGATACAACACCTATATTCTACTCCTACATCACATTGGTGCAATAGGGCACCACAGTTTCTAGCAGACACCATATCAGAGTGACGTCGACTTGGAAAATGATTAAAAGTTATTGTGAAAGGACCATTTAGGAACTTAAACCTAACTTCCAACTGCCTGCATACAAGTATCAGAGAGATACACGTGGCAAGCTAAGTGGCAAACTTAACCAAAACATAGTGATATTTGAAATAATATCCTACTTGAGGAAACAGATCTCCCAACCATGTTCTCATGACCTTTTAGATAACTATACTTAGTAAGTTTACTCAGTAAGGTTAAAACTATGTATGAAAGTCCATCTTGGCATACAATATTTCATTTGAAAAAGAGTAATCTTACCAAGATCTCATGATAGACAAATGTGCGAAGAGCTTCACCACTCGTAGTTTTCACGTCAGGTCTAAAATACTTCACAGAATCCAAATAAGAAAGGTAAACATGTCGCCCATTTGGTTGAGGACAGTCAGAGCCAAACTCCTGCACATACATCCCAAAAAGGCAAACTTCGACGCCCTCTATTTTTTGGAATAGCATAAGCATCTGTCATATGCACCAACAAAATGCTTACTTTGCTGCTCATAGCCACATCAAATCACAAAGATTCAAATGGCACAGAAGGATACTCTTTTAAAAAGTCACACACATGCACAAACATACACTTCTGGTATAAAGTCTGCACACAGCAACAATCACACAAAGTTGCACAAAATTACCTTCGACTTATAGAGAAACTCTTTGGGATAGTCCTCTTGTTGAAACAATTCCAAGAACTTTGACCTCACCTCCAGTTTTTTGTCCACAGAAGAGATCACCCGCACTACTAGACCATCAGCTGTAGGGACCTGAGAAGTAGTTGAATCACATTTAAAAAAAACGCCCCACCTCCAACAACAAAGAAAAATATAGCCTTTATCAAGAATCCACTTGCCAGGCCCTAACTACATACAGTTTCAGCTTAACCAAAATGTTGAACTGTCTTTGAATAGACTGTCAGACAGAGCATAAGCATTTTCTATTAGTAGGCGCAGACTACCAAAGTATCTGAGCTCAGTGGAAGTTCTGCGCTATGCATGTTTTAACTTTTTTCCTGTGATAGTCAGTATTCAAGAATAGACCTCAAGATCATAATTGCATTTTGCACCTCAAATGACACTTGGACAATATCCAAAAGGCAATGTTCAAATGTTCTCTTCAAACCCAGAACAATAAAATCAGAAACACTGAGCCATGATTAAAAAATTACCTCCTCCGGATCTATTCCAAGTGCTCTGGCACGTTCAATCCTTTCTTCTTTCAGCCTACGCACCAGCCTATCCTCGACATGGTTACTTAAAACTGTTTTGGGAAGATCTTTAGCTCCAGGCACAAGATTTGCAGGCCAAGGCACCCTTTGCCCTCTCTCCATTTCTGCTATACAGCATTCAGGACATATGTACTCGGATCTTTCCTTGTTGATTCGAGCATTGAACAGTACACATATTTGATGCTGCCACTTTTTACACTTGTCACATTCCACCCACTGGACAAACAATTGATGCTGTTAGGCAGATTACTATTTCTAATCCAAAAAATTTATTTACTGTAAGAGTCAACATACCGCTTCAACCCGTTGTTCATCATTTTTCTTCTTTCCAAGCATCGACTTCTGAATCTTAAGCCCATCAGCCTCCAAAACATCAGTCCGAATGGCATTATAACATGGCCCACAAAAATTGACAGTATTTTCCCCAGAGCCTGCTGTGTGATAAGTCGCATTCCGTTTGATGCGGCAGCCACATTGTGTGCAGAAAACCGGTATTGGATCAAAATACAGATTCTCAACAGCACAAGCTGAGCAGGCTGATGCAGACATTTGATGCTCCATGGCTTGATTTCTCTCAGCTTTATTTTTGCTCTGTCCAGGAAAAAGATCATCCTCAAGTCAATTCAAACAGGCCAAAGTATCTGAAAGTCTTTCAGAAGCATACAGTGAAATTGAAAATTTTCACAAACTGTTACCTGACCAATCCATTTCCGTAAACTGGAGATGTGCTGCCTGATTTGTTGTGGTGTTAAGCTTTCAATGTAAGAGATTCCAGAAACCTTGGTCTTGGCAGGCTTTCCATTACTCAATGTTTGTTTGAGAGGATCCGATGAAGGACTTATCTGGAGGTCTGCAATGCCTGCTACCTTTGTTGCAGAATCATCATTTATGATACCTGTTTCTGATTTCATAGAGTTAATTGGTCTCTCATTGGTTGGCCCTTCAACCTGTAGCTCTGATAACAAAGAGGATTCAGAGGGGGAATCTGTTTTGCTAAAGGCTGATTTGTCTTTACATTTATCAGACGTGGACTCATATGGGATCTGATGTTTAGGAGTTTGAGTTGTATTTAAGTGAGAATATGCATCTTTAGGTGTTGACAATGTATCCTGATCACTCACTTGCTCCTGACTTTCAACAGTGCTCGTTGATTGTTGCACTATCTGTGAACCTTGTGATACATCCGAAACTAGCGCTTCCATTTTTACTCGCTTCACAGGAGGTGATTCAACCTCATTAGATACAGATTCTTTTGAAGAACCAACTTGTAATGTTTTTGAGCAACTTGGTAATGAATTAGATTGTCTCCCCAACTTTGAGCGATTAGCCACTGATTGATTGGCAAAATAAAGGCGTACAGGACTACAGATGACACATTTTGAGTTCCGACATTGCTGATGATGCTGAAGCAACTCCTTCAAGGGCTTGCACCTAGGATAGGAACACCGATAAGTCTGGCAAGATTTAAGATGATTCCATGCATCCTGTCCAGCCTCACAATGGCTTACAGTGCAACTCCCTGGATTTGTGCAGCGACTAACATGCCGCAAGAAAATCAATAACCAACGTTGCCTTTTCACTTGTTGCAAAAAAGTTGAGCTGCCCACCTCTTTGACCTGACTTGGTGCCAAGCTATCATCATTGCTAACCACCTCAGACTGCCCTGTATCAGCACTATTGGCTTGGCATGCCTGTCCACTGTGGGAATCCATATTTTGATTCACAGACATACCCTGTTGAGAACATTCTTGTAGTTTCTGTGAATTAACCTGCCTTTCAGAATCCATTTGCACCTCTCTTTTCAGACAGCTACCTTCTTGGATACCCTGACCCACAAACACAGATTGGCTTCGCTCAGATTGAGACTGGCCTCGTTCATTAATTAGCATCTCTGAGTTGCTATGATCTTCGAAAACCCTCTCTGGCATTTCCACATGTGACTGCAATATAAAGGTATCACTAGCAGCTTTATCACACCTATTTGAGATGAGGAGACTCCTCCCTGGTTGCTGCTGCTGCTTATGCTGATGCTGCTGCTGATGTTGCTGCTGTTGCTGTTGCTGTTGCTGTTGCTGTTGCTGTTGCTGCTGTTGCTGTTGCTGTTGAAAGAGTAATGACCTTTGTGTGGAATCATTACACAGTGACATTTGATGAGATTGAAGGTTGTTAGCATGCTTAAAATCTTGTTGCTCACTTAATGTACCATGAATCAAGCTTGCTTGGTTTGCAACTAATGAGCTCAAATTCTCATTACTTGAAACAGATCCTGCCTGTAACATAGTATTGTACAGACTCCTAGTATCAACAACATCTGGAGCATTCATTACAAAACCATTTCCCCGAGTTACACCTGCAAGAACACCAGTAACAAGTTTGATCCAGTCCATGTGGCAAACACTGACATTATATAGCTGCAGCAAAACCACTGTTCCCGATTATTTTTCAAAACAAAAATAACAGAAGGCTTCACAATTTTCACATGTTAAGAACCATACCAACATCAGTGTTTTACATCACCATATGTCACCACAGTTTTCATATGGTGACGTAAAAAACTGAGGACCCAGCTGTTACATCATGCATCCTTACATTCAAATGAACTTTAGATGCTGACACCACCTAGCTCTCTTTTGAGAGGAAGTGTCCTTGCTTCTTACAGATGTTTGCATGGGCGGACCACCATGCACAATAGACTATTAACTTAGTTTAGAGGGTCTAGCAGTAGCTCAGGGCTCAGATGGAGACATTACCAAACAAGTCATCTCCCCTTGTCCCTGTGAAAAGAAGATGTTGCTTTAGCTTCTCAATAGAACCATCATTAGTATTTGCACAACTAAGCCCTGTAGAATTATAAGGGACCTCATTCGTCCTGACATTCATGCCAGGGGTTGGAATCATACAGCTCCCTATCCTTGGTATGCCTACACCATGCAGGTACTGACTGTTTCTTTCAAACCCTGATTCACAAACACCAAATGAAGAAGCGCCTTGTCCAATAGCTGAACCATGTGCATACATGTTGAAACCCGCAGCGGGCCCACTACTGTCAACATCAAATGCGGATGTAATGGATGTAGGAGCATTAGAGGTATTGAGGAGCATTCTTGAATTTGGAGACTGGAAGTTTCCTGTGCCTAGCGTAGAATAATTGTAACCACCACTTGAAGTTGGGGCTGTGACATTTGAGAAACCATGAGAAAAGACCCTGGAAGCAGCAGGGCCTGACTGGGTAACCAGCTGCGCAGACTTGTGGCCATTCCTTACTCTCATCATCAACGAGTGAATCCGCTGTTCCAATGTACTTGAGTCTCCATATTCCTCCTAAGTTACAGATTAAGATAGAATGAAACTTATCAAAGGACTTGTCAACAAAACAAACACAAACAAATGAAGAGATGCACGCAATAAACACATTTATGTATGTCCAGAACACCACATTGAAATTGCCTGATAACACACCTTTGAAGCAGCACTCGCATACAAGAACAACTCCAGTTCGTTCACTATTCCAGGCACTTTGTTTTCCAAACCAGTCTTCTGTAGAAGTTTGGCACTGGCCACCATGAAAAGAAAGAGGTAGTTAAATCATTAGGAAAAAGCAGCTCTTTATTTTTACTTTGTTTAACTATTATGTGGCACGATTAAACTAGTGAGCAGCCTACTCACCTCACCCTCTAGAATCACTGAAGTAGTTCCCTCCCTCTCCATCTCCCTCTCCCTCTCCCTCTGTCTCTGTCTCTGTCTCTGCCTTCCCCTCCCCCTCCCCTGCTCTGTGCACCCTAGAATCACTGAAATAGTTCTCCACCTCTCCCTCCCCCTCTGCCTGTGCCCCCCTTCCCCTCTCTGTGCACTGACATACGGATACAATTTTGGACCCTATAGCTAAGCCGTCAAGAACTATTTGAGTCCAAAGGCTACACCTTTTTCACCATTTCCCAAAGAACAGGCTAGGAAAATTGAAAATCAACAATTTCACATGGCGAAAAGCTCACTACAATGCCATTAGTGTCACAAGATGTCCTGTCAACACTCACATTTGAGACAATATTTCCCGTCGAATATTAACATCAGTTTCGCTGTGCCAAGCTTTCCGCAAAGCACCTAAACCTTTGTTAAGATGAGGTGCTCCTCCCAGCTGACCATGTTGGCCAGCCATCTGGATTTGATTGAGCATCTTGACTCTTCACCTTAAAAGGAAGTCCAATCATTAAAACTCTGAAGTTGTGGTCAACCAGGAATAAGGACACTCCAGAACTGGCAAGCAATACTTCTTCTTTCCTGGTGCACCTTTTCTTAGATACTGCAGCTGTGATTCCTGGCTCCCCACCTGCCATATTCACTCATACTCATCAACCCTCTTAAAGCAATGATTTTAAAACCAAGAAAAGAAAATACCATGTCTGATTGGCATCCGATTGTACACATGCCAGAAGTGCTACATTTGTTACACTAGTTATTGTCAATCATGGTCTACCATTTAATCATTATCTACAAGCTACACAAAGACACATTACCAGGCACGTTACCTTTGTGGCAGACACGGCAGCCCCAAACAGATCCTAAAATGCAAGATGAACCTATATTTATACTTCTCTTAAGGAAAGCACAATTATGATAAATCATTAATCAAATAAAAGGCTACCATGTAAGGTAAAAATCCTTCCACTGTACACCTTTCTTCCTTCTATGGGAACACAAATGCCTACTGAGACAGTCTCAGCTAGCCATGACAAGATGGAGTAATGAAAAACAAAAATATTTCTAGCTCTGGCCTTGAAGGCTGTGAAAACAGAGAATCACAACTGTCATAGTATTAAAAGTAACATTCACATAAGCAATGTGGAGAAAGAATTTCAGTATTAGCAATGTGCCAAACTAAGAGGCTACTGCCATCACGTTGATTGACTAGCTTTTCGCTCATCATGACCAAAACTTCAACTTATGGTGACGCCAATGCACTGATTGGCTTGGTTCAATTTCAGGGAATTCTGCTTGTCAATCGTTCAACTAATATTTGTACTCGCAAGTAACTGCAACAACTAAACTGAACTAGCAGACATCATACAATTAAAACACTTATTTGACCTAGATATATCTACATTGCAAATTGAAAAGTTATGTACCAGACGCCTCTTAAAATGCAAATTGACGAACTTCCCTGTGTGCATGCATTCGGTCTCATTCATAAGTCATACTGTGCAGGGAAGCTCGAAGCTCTCCTTGATGTTCTAATACCACCCAGCTTGATGTAAACTGACAAGCAGTAATGAAATTGTCAGTCAATTAGTCAACCAACGCTGCAGACCGCCTGTTTCTGAAGATCAGCTGGCATATCCGGCTGAATCCTGGGGAGTCCTACATACGAACATAAGTCTGAAACGCAAAAGTAACACAAGGGCATACAGTTGTCCTCATCGAGGTCCTATTGAGCTTCGGATGACAGCCATCAAATTCGGGGAAGAAAACGATGGCAACAAAAAATTAGGGTAAAATCGCAGAGGAGAAAATGGATGCAATTTTTCCTTCGAGAGAATCGCGCTAAGCAACGATGAAGGTATGCAGGATGAATCAAGCAAAGACCAGAGGATCGATGGCGAAGGGGTGCATACCTGGCACGGGGGGCGGGGGGTGGATAGCGAAGGCGAGGGCGTCTCAGGAGGTGAAGATCAAGGGGAGAGGCCCTGTAGGAGCGGCAGCAGCATCTATGGTGTGGTGTGGGCGCAACCCTACTGTGCGCCTGTGTGTGACCTCGAGCTTTCGCAGGATCGATGACACACAGGAAACCCAAGCTGTGTCGAAGCGGAGAACACCGAAAAAAAAATATAGCAAAAAACCTTCAGAGCGTGTAAACGAAAGGAGAGAGAGAAGGAGAGAGAGAAGGGACTCGTTTTTCTATCATTTCGGGCTTTATTAGAAAAAATTATCGTTTTACCCCCGCATTTTCTAACCTCTCGCATGACGCCAAGTGGCAAGGGCGCCATGTCAGCCCAGGTTCTTGTTGTTGCTCTGGCGTTGTTGCAAACTTGCTAGTAGCCTAGGCTAGGCTTTAACTCCCCAATGAATGCAGCTTCTAATGGAATGCCCAACTTTGTTGCCTACATGACAAGGGTAATGGGATGCTTGCCTCTATCGGCCAAACAAGAGAGCACCAACTCTAATGGAATGCCTATCTCTCTTGGCTACATAAGAAAGGTAATGGGATGCATCTCTCTCTTGGCCAAACAAGAGAGCACAATTCCTAGCCTAGAGTGTAGGCACTACAAACAAGACAACGAGAAGTAAGAGTGCCAAAATGGAAGGGTGGGAACGCAACATTGGAGAGAGCAAGGAGCCACTTTTTGCAATGAGGCCCATCTGAGGTGATGGAAATTTCAAGCATTAAACCACAAGTGTAGCTAACTGATATGCTCTTAAGGCAATAATACTAACAAACTTGGCCTTTAAAGCTCAATTGTGTGAACTTAATAAACCATCTGAGTTGTATGCCCAACCCCAAGAGCATAGCCCACTAGAAGAAACTATCTTACCTCCATGTGTACCATCCAATCCTAAAGACACTAGTTAGCAAGTTGTTCAGACAACTCTCTAACCTATGTCGCACTAGTGCTACATCCCATGCACCTCTATCCACATATATTGTCGCTTTTGGGAAAGATATAGTTTTCTAGTAGTCCTAACTATTTTTAATGGAAGAGAGTGTCTTCTCATTAGATTTTGCCTTGTTGTAGTTCCACCTAAGCATCAATACCTCTTTTGCATCTTTGGTCTACTAAATTTTTCTTTTTCTTCCAAGTAACGGCTATTTCATTGTTAATTGAGATCATTAATCCTTCTATGGGAGCATTATCTTGAAATTGTACAAAGCACCATCTTTTGGTTAATGTAATAGTTACAGTTGCAATAAAAGAATATGATAAGTATAGTTGTATACAGAATGAAGTGGGTGTCAAACTGGCAATATGGCTAAACAAACATTATCCCTTACAAAACTTTTTGAACTTGAGAGAGTACTTGAGACAAGCTTTCCTTCGACACAATATTCACTTATTCATTTAAATGTTTATAAAGGCAACCTTTAGATAATTAAAATTTTCATATTACATGTAACATATTAAAGTTCGACAAGAACGTATGTTTATATGCCAACTTTTTAGGTCATTAGTTTTATCATTAATCCCACTTACTTCTATACATTGAGAAGGAGGTAAAGGAAATAACCAACTTCATACTTGCAAATATGCAACCAAATTTATTCATATAAGAGAAAATTCTATTCTTTCTTGTTTGTGTTACACATTAGTCTCTCCCAAAAGTTGTTTTATGTTTTACTCACTAGATATAGGAGAATGGAAGGAAACTTGCTCTTATGTGAAGAGCATTATGACAGTTCAATCATGACTATAACAAGATAACAATTTGTGGTATTCAATAACAAATTTATGCAACTTATCGCTGCTTTAATGTTAATGTATGCTCTCCTTGCTTATATTACCTATTTTGATAAGGTGTTCACTAGCTCACCTATTGAAATGCCTTCCTTTTGTTAATTACAAAATTAGCATCATTGCAACTTGCATTTTATTTTATTCATTTGATTATAATCTAAATCAAAGTCTTAAAGATCACACCATTCTTATGCATGTCAATATGAACACAAATTAAAGTGCAACCTTTGGTATCAATTAATTCTAGCTTATTTACTTAATACACATGGGCTACATGTGAGCATTGAAAGGTGAGAAGGATCGAAGCTTGCACGCGAGCTATGGCAGGAGAGCAAGAGCAAGAAAGAGAGAGACAAGAAATGGGAACTCCAACAGTCACAATGTGTGACCGGGCCTTCCTTTATTCAAACTGTCACTAAAAGAATAAAGAATAAAGTGACGTGACGGGCGCCCGCCACCTGCAGTGTACAGTGGCGGGTACTATCAGTGTAGTAATACATGGGGCGGCACGGCGGAGGCACCTTTACCCCCAACAACCTCCCACTTAAAGACGAATCTGCCCTAGTGAGAGAGAAAAGAAAAAAGAAAAGACAGTACAAATGTACATAGGTACAAGGGATGAGGAAATGCGACATCTCATCCAACGCCCATCAACCTCCTGAGGAAGGCAAAGCGCTCAGTAGTGAGGCTCTTCGTGAGCAGATCTGCAGGATTCTCGTCAGTGGAGATCTTGACAAGGTCAATAGACCTGTCCTCCACGACACCACGTATGAAGTGATACCTCACCTCAATGTGTTTCGTCTTCGCATGGAAGACCGGATTCTTAGCCAACTGAATGGCACTCATAGAATCCGAATGCAGTGTAGGTGTAGCATTGATCCCAAGGTCAGCAACTAGATGGCCTAACCATATGGCCTCCTTGCAAGCCTCAGTGGGCTGCAACATACTCGACCTCAGTGGTAGACAAAGCCGTACACTTCTGAACCCTGGATATCCAAGAGACAGCCCCTCCAGCATAGGTGAATACATAGCCAGAAGTGGACTTCCTACTATCTGCATGTCCTGCATAATCGGAGTCAGTGTACCCCACGACCCCTATATCCTGGCTGCCATAGCAAATACACATATCTGATGTGCCCTTCAGGTACCTCATGATACCCTTCACGGCATCCCAATGTTTGCTGCCAGGTGTAGCCATATAGCATGCCGCAACACCAACTGTATGCGCAATATCTGGACGAGTGGCTATCATGGCATACATCAAACTGCCCACGGCTGAAGCATAAGGGATCTTGGCCATCTCGGCCCTCTGCTCATCTGTCTGTGGACAATCGGCCTGTGATACCTTCACATAAGAAGGTAATGGACAGCCAATAGGCTTTATGTCCTGCATGCGGAAGCGCTCAAGGACTTTATGAATGTACTCTTGCTGTGAGAGATACAAAAGCCCCTGATGCCTATCGTGCTTAATGCGCATCCCAAGTATATGTGAGGCTTGTCCCAAATCCTTCATCTCAAAGCTTTTCTTCAACTGAGATTTAAGAGCATCTAGCTCATCATGAGCTTTCCCTGCTATCAACATATCATCAACATAGAGTACCAAGATAAGCAAACTGCCATCACGGGCTTTCTTCGTGTAAAGACACGGATCCATAGCACTCCTGCTGTACCCCTGTGACTGCATAAAGGCATCAAACTTATGATACCATTCCCTAGGTGCCTACTTCAAGCCATACAAGCTCTTCTTCAACTTGCACACTAGATGCTCCCTGCCAGGTTCTGCAAAGCCCTTAGGCTGATCCATATAGATCTCATCATGCAAGTCCCCATGTAGAAAATCCGTCTTGACATCCATCTGATATAGATCTGAGTCAAGCTGTGCAACCAAAGCGAAGACTAAGCGCAGGGTGGTCATCTTAACCACAGGAGAGAAGACCTCATCAAAGTCCACACCATGTTCCTGCTTAAAACCCTTTGCTACCAATCTAGCCTTGTATGCCGGCTTGGGGTGTCCAGGGGTACTTTTCAGCTTGTACACCCACTTGCATGGCAAAGCCTTCTTGCCCTTAGGTAAGGCAACCAAATCCCAAGTCTCATTCTTATGCAGGGAGTCTATCTCAGACTGCATAGCCCTCTCCCAGGAGTGATTGTCACCCCTGTGCATAGCCTCATCATAAGTGAAAGGCTCTCCTGTATCTGTAACCAAAACATAATGCATAGAGGGCTGAAATCTGTCAAGTGGACGTCTGTCTCTAGCAGACCGTCTCACTGCAGGCTCTGCTGCCTGTCTAATTGCCTGTCCAACACCCTAGCCCTGTGGAGGAACTGCTGCAGGTTGTAATACTGGCTGTGCTGGAGCTCTAGGCTCCTCTTGAAAGATCACTCTGTGGATCTCAACCACCTTCTCAGGCTGCCTGTGCATCTTGTCTTCATGGAAGACGACATCATGGCTGCGTACTATTTTTCGCGCCTGCGGATCCCATAGGCGATAGCCCATCTCTCTTGACTCACCATAGCCAAGGAATATGCATTTAATGCTCTTTGGATCCAATTTACTCCTCTTGTCCTTGGGCACATGGCAGACTGCCTCACATCCAAAGACACGAAGATGCGCATAAGAGGGTGGCTTACCAGCCCAAGCTTCCTCTACAACCTGGAAATCCAATCCATTGGAAGGCGATCGGTTTATGACATGCACTGCCGTACTAACTGCCTCAGCCCAAAAACTCTGGGGTAGGCCTGCATGGCTAAGCATAGAGCGCACACGCTCCTGAATAGTCATGTTCATGCGCTCAGCCAAACCATTCTGGGGTGGGATGTAGGGGGCGGTCAATTGACGCTTAATACCCCTGTCATCACAAAACTGCTCAAAAGCATGCGAGACATATTCTCCCCCATTATCTGTCCTAAGGCATTTCAGCCTATACCTAGTCTGGTTCTCAACAAGAGCAAGCCATCTCTGAAAAGCTGCCAAGACATCGGACTTCTGCTTTATGGGATAAGCCCACACTTTCCTAGAAAAATCATCAATGAAGGTAACGAAGTACTTCGCGCCACCCATAGACATGCAAGGCATAGGCCCACAAACATCGGAATGCACCAATGCCAAGGGCTCACTCATGCGTGGCCTACCCGATTTCTTATGCGTAGACCTATTCTGCTTACCATAAAGACAATGATCACACGAGTCAAAACGTGCATAGTCTAAAGGCGGAAGATACTGCAAACCAAATAACATTTTCATTCCCTTCAAAGACATATGCCCCAAACGGGCATGCCAAAGTGATACATGTGGGATAGAGCCCACTGCCAAAACATGGTCTACAGAAGACCCAGATACAACAAGAGGATAGAGGCTACCAGCCTTGGCGTCTCTAGCAAGCACAAGTCTGCCTTTGGTAATCTTCCAGGCAGAATCCCCAAAACAGACATGAAACCCTACATCATCCAACTGTCCTGCAGACATAAGACTGCGCGTAAGCGCATGTACATGACGTACATCCCTGAGCAAAAAGGAACTGCCAATGGAAAACTGCAACTGAATATCACCCATGCCCACAATGTCAAGAGACCTATCATCTCCAAGTCTGACTGAACCAGATATAGTGCAGTAAGAGTGGAACCACTCACGGTAAGGCATCACATGGAAGGATGCTCCTGAATCCAATAACCAGCACTGTGCATACATACTAGATGTCTCAGTCAAGTGTGAAGCATTAGAAGAACTAGCTGCAAGTATAAACTCATCACCACCATCGGACTCCTCAGTCTGCGTGACATTAATTTCCTCAATCTTGACGCTGGACTTCGCAGGTACTATGCTGCGATCAGAGGACTTCTCCTGCACTTTATCTTTCCCCTTATCCTTGCGCTTCTCATTGCGCAACTCATGACACTGTGGTCTAATATGACCCTTTTTCCCACAATGATGACAAGTGACATTAGCGTTGCGCCCACGCGACTTTCCGCGAGATTTAGACCGACCCTTCTGCGAGTCACGGCCACGGTTATTACCACGATCATTCCTGTCATTCTTGCCTCTAACTGTCAAAGCATGTGAAACACGAGAGGCATCCAAGTTTTTGCGATTAACCTCTTCCTGCAGAAGAGCACTCTCAACATCATTTAGTTTCAGAGTAGCACTAGAGGCACATAGGGCAGTGCGGAATACATCCCATGACTCATTCAAAGTCCCAAGCAAGAAAAGAGGAGTTACTTCCTCTCCAAAGGTGATATCCTGCGAAGTTAGGTTCTTCAGTATAGCATGGAACTGGCTCAAGTGAGCAGACATAGTCGCATTATCCTTCATGCGCAGATCCATAAGTTGCTTCAACCAGTACATCTGACTCGCCGGACTTTTCTTATCATAAAGATTCTTGATCTTATTCCATAGATCCCATGCACTCTGTGCTTCCTCAAATACATTATAATGTACCTGTTCAATGAGAGACAATACAATCGTGGACTTGCATAGCTCATCAAGTTCAAGCCAGACGTCATTGTCCATAGTTTCAGGCTGCTCCCCACTCAACCGAAGTGGCTTAATCTGAGATTTCTGCACCAAGACCTACCAAATTTGACTATTCCAATAAGAGTAGTTGATACCATCCAACTTTGTGATGTTAAATATGGCATTATCAGTCGAAGAGGATGCCATAATGCAGGCTGGAAATGCACAGACAATGTAAAACTGCTGGCTGTTTTACTACAGAAAATGCCCAAAATCCACTGAAATTAGCTCCAAATGGCGAGAAAAGTGTGCCAAAAGATGCTACCCACTTAGTACTAGGTGCAGTACACCAAATTAGGATATTTCAGCATAAAAAATACTGCTCAGTCCACCAATAACTGCTTGCTGTAATAAATTGCAGGTATGTAGTCTAGAGAGCAAACTGTCCCAAAATAGGATCCAATTTCAAGCAAACACTGCTAGGTCCAAAGCTGGCATGAAACGGACATAAGCAAGGCCAATGACAGTGAAAAGAACATGAGCTCAACACCGAAGCATGTCAAAATAACATCTGCCAGTGAAAGGCACACCCCCAGACACTCTAGGCAAAGTGTTCTTGTAACTACCAAAACCTAACACAAATAGGTGTCTGCTCAAAGAGAAAGATCCAAATATGAGACTCAGCTCATAAGCATCCTATGAACCAAGAGTACATCAATGCATATCCATAAAGATCGGAGTATGATCCCAAAGTCTCAATGCGTATGTAGCTGCTCAAGACATAAACTGCTCCAAATACATGTAAGTGCTCCAATAGCATGCAACTATCAAAGGTCAAGCAAGCATGTAAAATGCTCCCACTGGCACAAAAGGCGTACAAAGCGAGCTCAGAAGCTCAAACGACCCAAGAGAAAGCACCAGTGATAAGTGACCCTGTCAATGCATCAAGTGCATCCAAGAGAGCATGACATACATGAAGCACCGGTCGTATTAACCATGAAGCAATGCATAAGCTCAAATAAACTCTCGGTCAACTCAATGACATCCAAATAGCAACCAAGATCAGTGATCAAGTAAGTCGGGAATGCTCAAATACATCCAAATCCAAGCTTCAAATGTCGGTATGGCATACACGAACCAAATAGCATATGTCACGAACCAAAGCATGTAATGCAAAAGCCTAACTGTCAAGCAGAGACATGAGGCATAGGCGGTCCACAAGCATGCCAAGTCGGTCCAAATGCTAGTGAAGACGGAGCTAATGCGAAGCTCAAAAGCATCCCATAATCTCATACATATGCTCCAAGTCGTCCCCAAATGTCAAAGACATCATGCCAAAGCTCAAAGCATACATCCGGTATTGGTAGGTAAGTGCCAAAGCATGTAAAGTACCTTCAGCCCATTGTTATTCCAGCATGTATTTACTGTTCTAAACAGTAGATTTCAGCCCCAAATTCAAGCCAAAATCATGGTCAAACCAAATGCATACATCCCCAATACATCCAGGTAGGAAGTAGACCGCATACGTGCATAAAATAGCTCCAATGGAATGAGGCATAAGCAAAAATGTCAGTGTCAGGGGTGCTGCCCTATTTCCAACACTGTTATGCAGTGAATGACAGTTTCAAAACTGAGAATGATCAGCTCCCAAACTCAATGTCAAGCCAAAGCATCAAAATGACATCCAAAAAATGGCTCAAATGCCCTCCAAATAGGCCAATGATGAGTGCTCCATGAGCAACAAAGCATTCAGCTGTAAAACATGGAGGTCAAAGTCTGAAAATGAATGCCATATTCAGCATGTTGAGGCCTGGAGTGCTGCTGCCAATCACATGGAGTTATGATGGTTGGGGGGGCTCAATGATGGCCCAAGGTAGGCACATACCAAGCCATGAAGGCCCAATGCAAAGGGGAGGGTAGATATGAGCTATGGAGCTCAAGAAGAGTGGCTGCCCTTTGTTCCTGCCCTGTTTCAAACTGAGAATACACTCAAATGCCTGCAAATACTGAAGCAATACCTCAAGGGCAAGGCCCTGATGAAGCTCAAGAAGGCTGGGATGGAGCTCGGGAAGCCGAGGAGAGTCGGGAGCTCGAGAGGTCGGCTATGGCTGTTAGGATGGAGACCCAATGCGTGAAGCGAGTCGATGCGAAGGTCGGGAAGCACCGAGTCGAGCTCGAGCAAGAGAATGCCAAGCTCTGATACCAGTTGAAAGGTGAGAAGGATCGAAGCTTGCACGCGAGCTATGGCGGGAGAGCAAGAGCAAGAAAGAGAGAGACAAGAAATGGGAACTCCAACAATCACAATGTGTGACCGGGCCTTCCTTTATTCAAACTGTCACTAAAAGAATAAAGAATAAAGTGACGTGACGGGCACCCGCCACTTGCAGTGTGCAGCGGCGGGTACTGTCAGTGTAGTAATACACGGGGCGGCACGGCGAAGGCACCTTTACCCCCAACAAGCATTGACATAAAGATTGTTTTAGAGGTGTTCCTTTGATGTTCTAGTTAATTGTGCTCATTGGCTTGCTTGTTTAGTCATTTGGTTGTGTTGAGTAAGTGTGGTCACTTTCTTGTGAGAGGCACTTGTTAGTTGAATGTTTTTGCATAGAAAATTTGTTGAATGGAGTTAGTTAGGTAAACTTTGGGTTGATATTTTCACTTTTGGAAATTTATAATGTAGTGAGATACTCAAATTATTAGTTCAACCACTCATGTTTTGTTTAATTAGTACTACTAATTTTCTCAAACCTATGGGCTCACAATTGACATGAAATACGTAAATGAATGGATACTTTTGATGTAACAATATTTATCTTCAATCAAGAAATGTAACAAATTGGTTCCATGTACTTATCGTGATGGTATAGGTAAAGTAATTCAATTGTGCCTTGAGTGATGCGCAAATCGGATGCTGAATGCATACATAGCGAGCGTCGGAAGGTCCTCAAGAACAAAACAACTCTACTTAAGCTCAAAAAGCAAGAAGATAGACTTGCACGACATGAAGAAAAGAGACACATTGGGTATAATCTCCCCCCATGCCTTGTGTGAGCCCTTCACAAGGCATGTATTTATAAATTTATTCATCTCAAAGCTCAAAAAATAGCCCAAATTTACAATAAGCATGCTTTAGCTTTTGTGTTTGCTTTTGTCCAAAGAAAGAATAAAGCGGTTGGGTGGCCCAAAAGTTGGGTTGTGCCCAAATACAATGTCCAATAATAAAATATTTAAACCATACGCCCATGCACATACAAAATAATAAATATTTGTCAAGTGCTTCAGTAAATAAGCATGTCTAAATAAATATTAGTGTCACACCTTTAATAATAAGACGCACGCCCATAAAAAATGATAATTTCTTCTAGGTAATTTGAATACACGCTATCACCCAGTGCTTCCCAACGCCACCGTTGCTTGCTCTTCACATCAATTGAAGCATTCACAATTGTTAAAAAATAATAAAATTAAACCGACAAAAGTGAATACCTAGTAGTTTTTAGCTACAAAATAAATAAATAGGTTGAAACTCTATCCTAATCTTAATTTAATACGAGTACACTCTAAACTCATAAACGTCCATTAATTAAAATATGTATTTTGTAGAATCACCCATGTGCACATTAAATTAACATAATGCCCGAAAAGAACAAGCATCCCCGTCAACTTCTCGCACAAGGAATCCACCTTCTGTATGAGCCCTGGCAAATGAATATAGTATTACGGAATCCACCATGGAATATGCCTCTTAGTATCATACCCACGGAGTGGGATAACAATTGACGTGAATTACTATTAACTCAATGTGGAGCGAGTAGTGAGGGGATAAGCACTTAGGTCGTAAGCGTATATTCATTGGGCCTCTTCAATAGGATGATTTGTAAACTTTACCAAATATCTAGAATATCTACGGCCAATTCTAGTGGTCATAAAGTCAGTGTCTAGAATAGTTTTGGGTTCAAGGATTTCAGTTTCTTCTTTTAACAGAGGAGGGTTTTCATAGATAGGGTGAACAGGTAACTAGCCTCTAAAATGGCAAACCATGGTTAGTGAAAACAATCTTCAAAAACAATTGTGCAGCTTGAGATGTAGTTAACGTTTTCTTGCATGGAATGAAATATGCTTGCTCGGTAAATCAATCTACAATAGTCCAAATCATATCATGATTAGCTTGGGTGTTAGGCAAACTAGTAATAAAATCCATTGAAATATGTTCCCATGGTCGTTCAAGAATCGATAAAGGCATTAATAAATCATATTGCTTACCATGGTATCACTTAACTCTTTGACAAATTAAACACTCGGATACAACGTTGGAAACATCATATTCCATTTGTGATCGATAAAAATCTTCAACCAATGTACATAAAGTAAAAATAATATCTCTATGACCTTGATATAGGGGACAATGAATTTCATGCAACACAAATGATCGAAATGGAACAGTTACACACAACCTTTTCTCATAAAACATAAATCCTTCAGAATAAGACAATGAATCTATTGGAATCCAGTTATTTGCAATTAATTTACTCCAATCAGCTTGAAAACTGGGGTCTTGGTCATAGGTATCTTTCATAGAGATAAGAGAATCAAAAGATATAACATAAATATTATGGATACTTAGTCTTCTATTCAAGGCATCGACAACAACATTCTCTTTTCCGGGTTGTTATTGGATAAGTGGATGAAAATTTTGAATAAAAGCAGCCCATTTAATATGATGGTCAAAAATTTGTGGCTGACTAAGGAGATGTTTAATACTTTGTTGGTCAGTTTTGATCATGAATTCAGATCCCATTAAATAGTGTTTCCATTGACGTAATGCTTGTATTACAGCTAGCAATTCCTTATCATATGTAGAATATTTGAGTTCAGATGGTTTAAGTTTGCAGCTAGAGTAGGCTATGGAATGTGAATCTTGCATAAGGATAGCTCCAATTCCAAATCCACTAGCATCAGTGACTACTAGGAAGAATGGTCTATTAAAGTTAGATAATTGCAATATAGGAGCATGTGTTAAAGCACGTTTCAATAGATCAAAAGACTTTTGCTGATTATCAGATCAATGATACATAATACCTCTCTTTAATTATTTTTTCAAAGGCAATACAAGCAATGAAAAATTTCTCACAAATTTTCTATAAAAGCTAGCAAGACCTAAGAAAGAATGTAATTCATGCACATTTTTAGGTATCGGCCAATTCAAAATTGCTTCTATCTTTTTAGGATCAACTTTAATACCGTCAGATGAAACAATATGTCCTAAGTATTCAATTTGAGTTTGAAAAAATTCACTCTTTTTACGATTAGCATATAATTGATTCTCTTTCAACAATTTGAAAACCAAAGATAAATGTTCATAACTCTCATTCTCATTCTTACTGAAAACCAATATGTCATCAAAGAAAACAACTACACAATGCTGATGCTTAAAAAATATGCGATTCATCATACGACTGAATATGGCTGGTGCATTAGTTAAACCAAAAGGCATAACAAGGAATTCATAATGACCAAATTGAGTTCTAAATGTAGTTTTGAAAATATCAAGTGTATCCAATCGTACTTGATGATATCCAGATTTAAGATCTATCTTGCTAAATATTGTGGCCCCTTGTAGTTTATCCATGAGGTCGTCTACCCTAGGGATCGGATATCTATTCTTGACAGTGATCTTATTTAGGACACGATAATCAATGCACATCCTATAGGTCAATTCTTCAACTTGGGTTTGAATTTCTTTCTGTTCAATTTGATTATGTCTATAAGCTACTTTACATGGTGGTTGTAAACCAGGAATTAAGTCTATTTTATGATCTTCAAGACCTGTAGGTGGTAAACCAGGTGGTAAGTCAACAGCAAAACAATCTTTAAATTGTAAAAGAAATTGTGTGTGCCTAGGATGCATCTTATTTTCCTTAGCTTCAATTTCATTCACCCATACTAAATATGATTTGCTACATTTTCTTAATGCACATTTAGCCTGTGTGTGACTAAGTAATGAAAAATTATCAAAAGTGTGTGTACCATGTAATGTGATTTGTTTTTCATTAGAATGAATCTTCATTGAATGTGTGTAATAATCTATATCAAGATTATATTTATGATGCCAAGGCATTCCTAAAATAATGTCACTAGATTGCAAAGGCACGACTAGGAAATTTTTACGCTCAACATAATCACCAAATTTAATTTCTAAATTATGAACTTATTATGTACCATTGTATCTAGTACATAAGAATGCAGCCTTTATGCGATAATGAGTTGGAATAGCAATGTAAATTCAATTCTTTGACCAATTTTGCAAAAATAAAATCGTGCGTACTCCCATCATCATGCAAGACAATCTTTTCTTTACCATGCACAAGACATTTCATCTTTAGTAATGAATGAGGATTCGGCATACTTAGTAAAGTATCTGAAGTAGTACCGATATCATCATCGTCTTCTGTAAAATCTGGCATTTCTTCACAATCTTCATCTTCAGTCGCTCCCAAGTAGATGATGTGAATAACTAGCTTTTTGGATTAACAATTCATCACTAGATATCTAGGTTGATGGCACTTATAGTAGACTCTGGGTTTGGCTTTGGAAATATTATTTGTAATAGATGGGAGTTTAGGTATATTGGAATTTGATTGGAAAGATGGCTTAGGATTTGGATTTGTGTTTGATGGTAAAGCAAGGAGTCGTGTCTAGGATTTATGGAAAGAAGATGGAACGAAGACATTTTGATTGAATATTCAAAAGTTAGAATTGAATTGCTTTGTACCAAAGTTACTGTTAGTTGGGAATTGTTGTGGTCACTTCTCTTGTCCTCGAATTTTGTCTTCAGCATCATGGGCCAAAGAAATTGCATCCTCGAGAGTCATTGGCTTGAACATGTTCACCTCCGCATAAAAGTGACCAAGCAAACTAGACATAAACTTGTGCTTGTGGATCGCCTCAGGTACATCTTCAAGCATTTGAAGTTGCAATAAGGCGTTCCAAAAATGCTCGATATATTGTGAAAAAGGCTCACGATCTCTTTGTTGCAGAAGATCCCACTGTTTGATTTCTTTTTCGTGGAATTGAGGTGGAAGAAAGTTCTACAAAAATTTCTTTTGAAAAGCCTCCCAAGTAGTCGGAGAATCAATACTTTTGTGGACAACAGTCCACCATAGCGATGCTTTATCCACTAAATGGTTATTGGCACACTTGAGTTTGTCTTTTTTGGTATACTGTTCTTCATAGAAATAATCATCAAATTGACTAATAAAAACGAGAATAGTCTTTCCATCACGTAACCCATTAAAAGTACGGAATTTGAAATTTCTTTTACTTATCTTGACTTCTTTCCTTGGATACTGACAGTACTAAACGTCACCTGAAAGTGGGTCTAAATCTTCCAGAAGAAGAATTAGTAGTCTTGCGAGACCTACTAAAGGAGAACTTAGACATGTTTTCTTGGTCGTATAAAGACCTAAAGGGGATTGATCCCACAGTATGCTAACATCACATTGACCTAGAGACTGATGCCAAATCGATCGTACGTCGTATAACATCTTCAGGTTGCAGTCCATCTTGATCGATAGTAGATCTTTGAAGAGTAGAGAGTTGAGCTTGCAAAGTTTGACGTGCTCTTCATTCCTCTTGAAGCTGCATCATAATTAGGTCCAGTTTTCGCTCCACCGTTGTCTCCCGTAAATCACCTTCAGCCCATAAAATCTTCCATATTTTGATCGGACATCCTGCAAAATTTCAAACAACCTCACACACTCCAAATCTTGTTAGTGGGATGAGCGTAGCTCAAGATTGGGTTTACAAGGCTTGCTTCTTCTTTTTTTAAATATGGCTTTTTGTGCTCTTTCTTCTTTTTATGAATACAAAAATTGATGAAGTCCTTCTTCTAATGAATACTTCGTTCGTGTAGACTGCGCATAGCAATCTATTTGCTGGAAATTGGCTATGTTAGAGTGCAGGTACGAACAGGGGCTTGCAAGAAGGTTGGAAACAAGTTCGGAATTAACTCAGTGTGAATATCTGCTGAGAAGGAGATTATTAATGAAACTTCTAAGCTTTACCAAAGCTTAGCGTTAAGCTTTTTAAATAAAAAGTTTATACAAATAGTAATTAAATGCGCAGGACAAGAGGATGTTGACACCGGATTCGACGAAAGTTAGTACATCCTGCCGCCGCCAGATGTTTGAAATTGTGGGCTTAAGCTTCTTTTTTTAAAAGCTTGTTAAGCTTGATATTCTTCAATTCAATAATCTTTCTTCTTTGTTCTCTTTTTTTTTTTAAGTCTTAATAAAGGAACTTCCCGAGTGGTCCTTCGTCGACAAAGAGTGATCCTTGTCGATCCAACAGTACAACAGGGGGTTCTTCACCACCACGAACGCATTAGTATTGACGGTGTCGTACTGCTACGTGCACACCATGTGAAAAACTCTAAAGTGTGGTTTTTTTATTGATCTAGAGAGCCAATGCCATTTGAGACATTAGTGTTAGTGTCCATGGTTGAAAATATTAGTTTTTTGGACAAATGTAGCCAATTTATGATATTTTAGATTTTATCTATTGTAAAAATCCAAAAATTGTAGACAACTTCTAGATTAGGATGACATGCAAAAAAAAAGCATGTAGCTTTCACCCATCTATAAGGATTTTATGTAAAAAGAGAGATGGACGAAATCGTAAGTGTCGCGATCGCTGTTTTTAGGCAATGAACAACACTCCGAAGTGGGAGATGAAGAAAGAGTGATCTGGAAAAATTTTGGCCAAGTGTGCAGGTATTTCACCCTCCTTTTGGAGCCAATGGAAGCATCAGATTGGCGATCTGAGTAGCCTAGAGGAAGGCATTATTTTGTGTATGTTTTTGTATACAAGAGATTTGTCTTCTCATAATGGAAAAATAAATTGACAGGCTTCAATTATGTGAGTATTATTCTATGTCTTCTATTTCTTTCTGCAAGTATTCTTTCATATCTTCTCTTTCTTTCAACCCCTTCTCTTCCGTCCACTCCACTCCTTGAATCTCCCTTCACCCTACGGTAGACTTTCGACCGCAAACACTCCGATAGTGGTGAAACTGACGTGAGAGCCGGTAGCAGAGGTGTGTAAAGATGGGAGATTCTACAACTTCAAGTGGTGGTGATGCTTTGCAACAAATGATTGCTTTGTTGCAGCAACAACAACAGTAGCAGTTGTTGTTACAACAACAGATGCAAACTCGGCAGGAAGCAGAAAGAATTGATTTCTTAGCCGTGAATGCATTGCAAGTAGTGGGACAAGAATTGAAGTAGTTTAAAGGTCAAAATGTTTCAGCCTTCATTTGGCTGTATGAAGAAAAGATATTATTTCATGGGGTACCGCAATACACATGGAGTCGATATTTCTCCCGTTTGGCCATGCATGCTTTGTATGATCAAATTGATGAGTTACATAGAAGAGATGTTGATTGGGCAGCTTTTAAGAAAGCTTTGAGAGTAGAGTTTTTCTTGGAAGATGCAGGATTGGTAATTAAAAAGACATTTGTAGATTGGATTGAAAAGCCCAATAAAGGGTTGCTGCTACAGCTTTGCTCAATGAATTTGAAAGTCAGCATGCGCAATTGGATGCCGATGAGCAGCAGTCATTAGAGAGTCAAAAAATTGATTTATTTCTGAAGGCTGCAGATCCTGTATTGCAGGAGAAGCTGACTGATCATTTAGAAGATGACTCTTCCGAAACAGGGTTGAAATCAGATTGGGCTAATGTAACTGAAGGAGTGGATATGTTGGTAAAGAGAGAGCGGATGAAATTAAGATGGGGTACATGCACCACAACTATCAGTGCTTAGAAGGGGGCTGAAATTGCAGCCAAGACGCCTGTAGCTATGGAAGAACAACCAGCTATACCTGTCGGTCCAGCTCTTAAAGGTGATGTTATGGATGAATTAATCAAAGGCATGCGTGATTTGAGGCTGAATTTGGCAGAGATCTATGCAAAGGTTGAAAAGTTGGATGTTAAGGTAGAAGAGAAGGCTTGGACAATAGCCCAAAGACCGTACAAAGAAGGATACAAGAGGAGATGCATTTGGTGTGACAATTTACAACATGAAAAGCGAGATTGTACAGCTTACCGTGAAGCAGAAGCAAAAAGGTTAATCTTTTAGAAAGATGGAAAAATACATGCATCAGAAACTGGTCTTCCAATAAAGCCAAATTTTGGAAATGGTGGCATGCAGAAGAAGCTGGAAGATATGGCTGCAAGGACAACATTTGCTGCCATAGATGCAGCCACATATGGGTTGAGAATTGAAAGGATTGATGAAGCTCATAAAGGAAGCATGGATGAAGCAAAATCTCGTGTTTGGATGCAAGCATTAGATTGCATGGAAAAGGGCAAAACAACAAAGTTTGAATTGGCCGATGCAAGTCAGAGTATACGAGGGAGAACAGGATGGAGCGCACCAGTGGACTCATTTTCAGCCTATGCTTATTTGGCTGAGGTTCATAATCAAGAAGCTCTTGTAGAAGAAAAGAGAAGAAGAGATGAGGACAATGCTGGTCCTTCCTCTTTAGGCCCATCTAAATGCATAACACGAAGTAAAATGGAGCAACAAAAAGAGAGTAAAAAATCCATACTTGAGCACGTTATGGATGATGCATCTCAAGAGAAAAACCAAGAAGGGAAGAAAAGGGGCAAGCAGCCCAGTTACAAGTTACAATCAGATCTTGAGACTGCCACAAATCTTAAAAAAGTCTTGGAAGATTGCATACTTGGCAGTAGAGTGGACTTCACACTTGGCGAAGTTCTTGGAATCGCAAAGTGTGAATTTCATGATGCAATCATTGATATGTTAAAATGAAAAAGACAGTTTGATGGTGAAGTTTTGCAAGCATTGATGCAGTTGACAAAGACATAGAGAAACATCTTCAAAGGGAATATGATGATGTATGTAATGTTGTTTTGGAACAAGCTGATGCTGAAAATGGGTTAGATGGAAGTATAGATAGCAAGCTTGTGGCCGAAAATGGTATTATCGGCAGCACTAAGCATAGAGAAAAGGCTATGTATAATAGGGATGTCCATCAACAAGCACATGAAGTAGAAGATGCTCATTTTATTCCAAGGAGTCATTTTTCACGAATGTATTGGGCTCGTGCTATAACAGAGACAATTGTTAAAGTGGGAGAAAGAGAGACGCCTTGTATAGCTCTCTTGGATCATGGTTTTGAAATCAATATTATGGCACCCAGTTTGTATGAGAATGGAGGTTGGCCAATTGATGTAAATCCAGGATGGCGCATGCGGGCGGCAAACAATTCATCAGGGGATCTTTATGTAGCTTGTCCGAATGTACCCATGACTATTGGAGATGTTAGGGATGAATATCATTTTTTTGTGCAAGATTCAAGTAGTTATCTAGTGATTTTGGGGTAGCCCTATATTTTAGAATCAAGGCTGGAAACAAAAGCCTTGGATGATGGTTCTTCATATGCTTGGGTCCGGAGTAAAGATTATACAAAGGTAGTACAATTTCTCACTATTTGTGTGAATCATCCCCGCAATCGGAATAAGCTGCGGGATAATCTCGTGCCACCTAATGAATGAGAGTTTAAGGGTTTTTAGATAGCATTGCTGTAAGGGGAGGCTATGGCAGTGTCTCTAGGAAGATAATTATGCCTCCAAGAAAGGGGGAAACTGTGTTTGTGTCTGGATTGCAGGATTGGACAGCATGTAGTCTTGGCAGTTTTAAGAATGTTTCAGCCATGTGCAGGGCTGAAAAGAAATATGTAGGATGGGCTGAAAAAGAGCTGAAGACATATGGTTTGATGGCTGCAAATGAAGGTATTTTAGGGCTGTTTTCAAGGCTAATTGATGTTGATACAGTGGTTGAAATTTCTCAGCAATTATTGCTGAAAGCATGGCAGAAAAAGAGATTATTTATATTGACATTAAGAAATGTATGAAGTCATTCAAGAGTTTGCTAAGCATGAATGTTATGGGCTGCAAAATAGGGCTGAAGTAATAGTGGATACAAAGTACAAAACAGTTGGCAAAGAAGGAAAAGCCTGTGGCTTTGCCTTTACCACCTGAAAGTGATGGGTTGGCTGAAAAAGTGACTCAACAACCTAGTTTACGGGATCCACATGGAGTGGGACATAAAATTACAGTTAAAACTTTACAAAAAGCTAAAAATTGGTGATACAAGCTTTCTTTTACCTGTAGAAAGAGCTTGTTTCTTACACATGTTGGCAAGGCATGGGAAAGCCTTTGCATTTTAGCTAGATGAAATTGGATGTGTTGATCTGACCATAGTTGCACCTATGGTGATCTTTACAGCACCTCATGTGCCATGGAATTTAAAGCCTATTCCAATACCTCGGGCATATTTGCCTAAGTTGCTGAAGCTTTTGAACGAGAAGATCAGGATGTGGATTTTGGAGCCCTCTTCAGCTCCATATTCGAATCAGTGGTTTACTGTTCCAAAGAAGAATGGTTCTTTGAGGTTTATACATAATTTGCAACCAATTAATAAAGCCACCATAAGGAATGTTGGATCAGGCCTGATAGTGAATGAATTTGCATAAGCATTTGCAAGCAAGGAAATTTACTCTTTAGGAGATTTATATTCAGGATATGATCATTTTCAGCTTGCATTAGAAAGTTGGGATATCACTACCATGAAGACACCACTTGGATTGGTTAGGATGTGTACGCTTCCACAGGGGGCAACCAATTCAGTGGCGCATATGATGAATGCTATGCATAAAGTTTTGAGGGAGTATATTCCTCAGTTGACCTTACCCTTTCTTGATGATGTGCCGATAAAAGGGTGCGATATCCATGAGAATAAAGAAGAGCTGAATAATCAAGGATGTAGAGGATTTGTGGCTAATCATATTGTTGATTGTGACAGGATTTTGAGCCATCTTAAAGAAGTACACTTGACTTTGTTAGGAGAAAAGTTAGTTTTTGGAGTGGAGGAAGTATTAATTGTTGGGCACATGTGTGGACCATATGGAAGAAAGCCATCACGAGTAAAATTGATGCCATAAGCAAGATACAAGAGACATGTTTGAATGTATCCGAGGTAAGAAGATTTTTGGGTGCATGTGTCTTTTACTTGATATGGATTCCGCATTTTGTTCATGTGGCTAAAAGTTTATATCAACTCTTGAGAAAAGGGAAAAAAGTTTTGGTGGGGTAAACATCATACGAAGGCAGATCAAAAGTTAAAGAGCTTATTGATTTCAGCCCCAACACTAAAGAGAGAAAATTATGAGAATGGGCAACCTATTATTCTCACCATGGATACAAGCCCAATTGGCATTGGTTGGGTAGTGGGTCAGGATGATGCTGATGGAAATAAGTATGCCATTCGATTTGGAGCAAAGGTCCTCAATGAACACCAATGACAGTATTCTCAAGTCAAAAGAGAGCTTTGGGATGTAGTGAGATTCTCTACCTCTATTGGGCATGATAGCAAATTGCTCAACTCCTGATATTGCCATGTTACAATGGATTGCATATATAAAGTCACTTAACCCTGATTTTCAACATATTGCAGGTAGAGAAAACCCCGTGGCTGACATGCTTTCACGAGTGAGGTTTGAAGATGAAGAGGAGTTGATGGAAGATGAAGAGGATGATGTGATAGGTGCTGAAAATGACTTTATGACAATAGGGAATGAGTATGCAGCTGTTGTTACTGCAGGTACAACTATTGTAATAGGGATTTCAGCAATAAGAAAAGAGCTTATAGCCATGGAGAAGAAATGGGAAGTAGAGAGAAAGCATCATCAGTGTTATGCTTTGGAAGAGTGTATGAGGATAATTGGCTAAAAATAGGTCAATATCTCAACCTCATGACAAAGAAGGCTGAATGGTCTGAAGCTGAATTCAAAAGGATTAAAAGAAAAGCTTATGGGTTTTTCTTAAAAGATGGATGTTTATGGAAGCGTGCAAAGAAAAAGAGAGGAGCTCCAATATGTGTTTTGGGAGATAGGGCTTCTCAACAGGTGATGCAGGAATTTCATGAAAGCTTATGGGCTGGACATGGAGAAGTTTGGAGCACATTTGCCAAGATCAAAGAGAAGTATTGGTGGCAAAACATGTATAAAGATGTGGAACATTATGTGGAATCATGCAATGTCTATCAGATGTATTCCATGGTAAAGCATAGATATGGGTTGCAACCGACCTATCCATTGTCTATGCATTACAAATGGATAGTTGATTTGGTTACCATGCCTACAGGTTTATGGAATATGAGATATCTTGTGCTTGCATGAGAAGACTTGACAAATCAAGTGGAAGGTCGAGCTCTTAGTACAAAGACTACTCAAGTAGTTTGCAGGTTCTTATTGGAAGTACAAGGGCAGGATGAAAGAATGGCCAAGAATGTTACCCTTTGCTTTGTGGGCTGATAGGACCACTTATAGTGTAGTTACAGGGTATATGCCTGCTGAATTAATGTATGGACAATGGCCAATCATGCCTATTGAAGAGACTATTTCTACTTGGAGTGTTCTACCATGGGAAGAGGGTTTGAATAGAGAAGAGTTGCTGGTCCTACACATTAGACAGTTAGAAAGAAGGCCTGAAGACATTGAGACAACCATGAAAAAGCTGAAGACTGCAAGGATCAAGAACAAGAAGAGGTTTGACAAGCGACATAGACTTCGACCCCATGAACTATACAAGAAGGAGAATGGGTGCTAGTTTATGATAGTAGCTTAGAAAATCGACATAGTGCTAGTTGGAAGATGACAAAGTGGTGGTTTGGTCCATATGTGTTAAGGTTTGTTTTTGACAATGATATCTATGCATTAAATGAGATGGATGGGACAAATCTAAGGATTTTAGTGGCTGGAAAATGTATCAAACTCTTTAAATGTAGGGAGTCTTCGACATATGAGTTGAAGGAGCTGGATACTCAGCATGAACATGAGAATATGGAAGAAGAAGAGGTAGAAGATGAAGACATTGACATGGCAGAGGATACTTCTTCTGACACTACGGATCCATAAGACTTTGGCACATGCCAGAGGATGTGCAGGTTAGGAGGGGGCGGATGTTGTGCCGCTACGTACACACCATGTGAAAAACTCTAAAGTGTGGCTTTCTTATTGATTTAGAGAGCCAATGCCATCCTTGAGCTGGTCTCTTTTACATCTTTGCTTTTAAATTTGCTTTCTCCATCAAACAATGAGTGCTCAATGTCTTTGAGTGAGAGACTGGGAACATTACTTAGTATTGAAACAAGGTTCTCATACGGTTTATGATTAACACTTGCAAGTAGCATTGCTATTGCCGCATCCTCATTAATTTTCTTTTTAAGAGTTGCTAGCTGAGTTTTAAGGATCTTGAACTTAATGATGTATACAGTCATAGATGAACTGTCTTTTACATCCAGCTTATAAAACTGCATAGGTAATTTTACCTTCAAGTTCTTTGCTTGTGTACCAAACATCCTATCAAGTTCCTCCCAAGCGGTTCTAGCATCTCTAATGCCAGAGATATGATGTAGCACATCATCGCTTAGTCCCCATGTGTAGTGATGCCTAGTGCCTTGTTATTCATCATCTTCCATTCTTTGGTTTTTGATGAAGTTACTGCAAAGATCTTACTTTCTGAATCTTCTTCCCTGTCATTTGCATCACCTTCATCATTTTCAAAGAGATCCTAGAGGTCTTTCCTCATGAGGTGGTACATGGTCTTTTCCTTCTAGGCATGGAAACCTTCTCCATTAAACTTTGCTATTTGCTCAAGTTTTGCAATGTTGATAAGCTTCAATTATTCATCAAAAGAGTTGTATTTCAGTGTATTAAGAGACATAAATGCAAGGTAATGTGAATGCACACTTTGTAGTATCAAGAGATACTATGTCTGGTCTTTAAGCTTGACTCTTCTTCCTTCTTGATGGTGATTATTTGATGCTTGTCGTTTCCTTCAACTTGAGTCCTTCTTGGGAGCTCAAATCAAAGTGGCAAAACCTTCCAATGGAGTGAGATGGAAGAGGAGCTTGATGATGATATTTGATTAAATATTCCAAGTCTTCCAAACACTCCACAAATGTCTTCTCCTTGATGTTTATCACCGAGTAAGTCAATGAATTAGAGTGGCAATAGGTTGGTTTGAGTGTCAAAAGAGAGAAAATGAAGGGAGTTTGTGAGCTTGAGCTCAAAAGGCAATGGCTTTTGTTAGGGTTAAACATGCCGACTACTTTTTTACTTGTAGCAGGAGCTATAGTGCATCTTTTGAAGAACCCTCTAGTGGTGAGATAGCTTATACAATGGGCTTCAAATGCTCTATAACTACAAGCTGGATCATGGCATACATGATTGGCGGGAGCTGTACGACAGCATGTAGGTGCAAACAGGGCAACGAGTTCCAATTTCTGCAATATTGGAGTTTTAGAGTAGTAATGTCATCGATTGAGATGCCGAGAGGAAGCACCTTGAGAAGAGGAAGATATCTCCAGAAGGAATCACTAGAAGATATGGCCTGTATAGAGAGATCTAGAAGCTCCAAGGTGGGTAGGTGCAGTCTATGGCTATGGCTGCCACAAGGTCTAGCTAAGATTTGAAGTTGAAACTGGAGACATGACCTGAATGTGAGTTGGTTAGAGATCACTAGAGGTGAAGGGAGACTAGAGAGTTTGAGTATGAGTTGTGCCATGGCCGATTGGGCTCTGATACCATGCTACAAAACACGGATCTAGAGCATAGCACTGACCATGGAGGATGGAAGTCGATAACAAGACTCATAGTGACATAGACAAGAGAAAAAACTATTGCTCAAGTGAATTAGGTTCCAAGATGTAGGCTTGGACCCATAAACACAATCTTGAGCTGACCATGACATAGACACATAATGAAGTACAAAGTACAAAATAACATTTCCTTGAAAAGTGAACCAAGTACATGTCTTTATAGCTTTTCAACTTCTCCACTCTCCTCACTGTGCATATGGGATTCAGGACATCTCTTCCTAGAGTGTACATCATTTGTTATTTCTCGACAAAAAGGCCTAAGGCTATAAATTACCACCCTACAACATAGTGTAAGATATTTCATTAGCTAGAGTACTAGTCTCTAAGCATATATTTTGACCATGAATATACATATGGATTTTGATCCATATATGTTAATGATTCCATGTTGGGTTTGAATGATCATGTAGATGGATTTTATCCATGTATTACTAGCATTTGCAAACTGGTTTTCAATGATTATATAGATGGATACGATTGTTCCTATTTTCATGGCAATGATTGTTTGCTTTTATATATGGATCACATTTTATATTGCATTACTAGGCTTAGTTGCCTTCAAGGCTACTACCTTTTGCCTAGCATTATAGTTTCACCTCCTATAAAAAGGTCATTTACACTTAAGACCTTTGGAAAAGTTCAATACTATGCTTTTGGGAAGCCTTTGTGCTTTTACTATCCACCTTACTTGCAAGAGAGTTTCCAGCCCACCTAACTATGGAGGTGAGTTTCCATATGCACGCATATCCAACTCATTAGTACCATGGTGTCTTGGCTATCTTAGCACCATACTTCCAAGTATTTTGGCCTCTTAGATCCATTATTGCATTTGCATTAATAATTTATCTTAAGTTGGTATCATATCCATTTTAGCTCCATTTCATATATCAAAAAGATAGATATTATCTCATCATTTTAAGAGAGGTGAGGATGGCGATTGCATAAGTCCGCTTGTTTGTATGAAGATCATTATATAATTTGCATTTTCTATTGTAACATTACATGATATTTAGCACTAGTAATATTAACCAATATTTAATCAAATAAGGTGTAAGATTTCAATAGCCAAGTATTGTGGCATTTTATTTTCAAGGTTGAATCTTGCAATAAAAGGATAGCTTAAGAATTGGCACTTAGAATCAAATTTTTGGCACTTATTGTCACGATTTTGCATCCCAATTAGTATGGATTTATTCATAATAAGAGAATTTGTGATACAATCATCGACCTAATCTTCTCAAAGGGATTTGCATTCAGTTAAGGCTCAAAGTTTACTCAAAGGAGAAAGTGGATGTTAAGAGAACTTTAGAGGAATAAAGGGAATTGCATTTAGTTAAGGCTCAAAGTTTACTCAAAGGAGAAAGTGGATGTTAAGAGAACTTTAGAGGAAGAAAGAGGATTTCCCTTAATCCCCAAGAAAGAGGATTGGCCTTGATCCTCAAGCAGTTTGATGGATCACGCTGTAAAGTTTATTTCTTCGTTAGCCACCAACAAGGTGCCACGGAGATGTACAAGTAAGAGGGACTTTTACAAAGGGGCAGTCAAACCTTTTCATAAAGTTTAGATCTTTTGGAGAAGACCTTCCATGTCTTAGGTCTCAAAATGTGTGTCTACAGAGAACCATAATTTAGCACACTTTTTCTAGCTAGATTTTTTAAAAATTAGTTGAAATTCAACTTCTTTTGAAACTAGCTATTTTTTGGACATTTAGAGCTGTTAAATCGATCAATGCCATATTCTTTTCCCAAAAAATGGGCACATTTCAACCTTTTCCTTTTCTCCATTGGATGGGAAAAATATTTTCCTTATGCACTGTGAGTTGGAACATGGAATAGAAGGCTACCACATGTTCCAACAGTCCACTCCCTTGGTCGGGGCCCAATTTGGTTCTCTTGAAAGTTCTTATGGAAAAATTCTGCTACTAAAGGTAGGATAAGAAAAAGAATGTTTGTATCACCAAAAATGTGCTTTATATAAAGCATGCAAAGATTTAGTATGTCATCTACTTTGATGGTGCCAATAGGTTAAGGCAACATGATAAATGGTTTAAAGTTGGGACGAAAATAATTGGTCTTATGGATAAGTTCAATATGAAAAATGCTACCTTTGGAGAGGGCTAATGGGTTTGATGAAGAGCTTCATCTCATAGGTGATTTCCACAAAATCAAGTGCTTGAAGCACCTTGAATATAGATTTAAAGCTTGACCTATCATAAGCTCTTCCAAAATACACCTTAGTTAACACAATTTTTCTAGCAAGAGCATAATTTATAATCAACACATGCTTGGATGATGGTAATATTATGATCATTAAATAATGAGTTGTTGAGAAAGTAAATTCTTATAATCTTGGGTCATTGTGAAATAAAAATATTCACAATCTATATGGCACCTTTTTTAGGAGGAAAAATTGATTGGTCATCTTATAAAAATCATAAGAATTGATTAAAAATAGAGAGAATCGTATCATTTGTGGAATTTACAAATATACTTAGTCTTGTTTCATATTTAGAGTTAGCCATTCTTAGGTGATGTGATGTGTATGGATCCCATTATCATCATAAACATTGAACAAATTGGGATGAAATATGTTTTTTCAAAAAAATTTAAAAAACGTGTTTAAATGTTAGATATTTACAAATTAAAAAGCGATATTTACATGACTTTTGGATCCGAGAAACCAATCATGAGATGAGGTGAGGAATCACAAGGATTATCAAGAGAACATTACAAGCTAGGTTCACAGCCTCCAACATATATATATACAAATTTATGATAGAAGATATTGGAGCCATGCAACACGAGTATACAAGGTAATTACAAGCTAGGTTCAGAGTCTCCAACATATATATATATATATACAAATTTATGATAGAAGATATTGGAGCCATGCAACACGAGTATACAAGGTAATTACATATAAATTTTTAGGAGGCTAGGTCCAAAATTTCAACATAAATGTAGATAAATCTATGATAGAAGTTGTGAATAATGTACTATATTATGCAATGCATGTACACAAGGTAATTATGCATAAATGGATGTATGACACACAAAGTATGAATCAACATTTGTGATTGTTTCATGTTATGAAAAAATAAACAAAAAAGGTCATGTACATGTTCACAATGACTTGGCAAGACAAACATTTCCCCTAGATCATTTCATATTTTCTTGGAATCTACCTTTAAGAAACCAAATGAACCTCGTCGAATGGTTACCCCTACTCCTTCCAATAATACCTTAAACCATTATACATTGAATATGATAATGGAGAAGCTATGATAATCTATTGAAATAATACTTTGCAGGTTGCTAAAATACTCCATCTCATCTACTACAATACTTAGATCTATGGCCCACCGTCGACTTTCTTGCTCAAACTCACCATGACACCACATTTCGTCATGGAGCACATTTTGTCAATATGCTCAACTCAATAATGTCACCCATGTGACTACGCCACACTATAGATATTGTATTGCACATCGAAACGATAAGGTTAGTTGTATCTTATAAAATCTAGATACAACAACAAAGAAAGCATGTGCTCACCTTTGGAGTACATTCCCTCAAGAATTCTCACTCCTCCTTAGAGACTTCTACCCCTTCTCGTGAAGCTGTGGCAAGGTATCATACAACTACCTTGTAGGCATAAACTACAGCATCTCCTTCATGCCCTCAAGGTATCGAATCTATAAACGTGGGTCCAATATGGCAACTCATAGAAAATTGAGAACCATCGCAACTCACTTAGAAGCGACTTCTTATGGTTCATCTTCCACTCATACCAGTTTTGGGCATTCATTCATGCTATAGGTCATCCAAGAAAACCTACCCTCAAATCATAGCCCTTTGGCAAGAATCTGATGTGCCCATGATATACCATCTTTTTCATGGTCCACAATCTTCGGGAGTCTAACTATCATTCATACAATGGACATGCATGATAACTTAGGGTAACTAAACTTATCATAATATTTCTATCTAGTCAACACAAACATAAATGAACCATGCTAGATATTAGCAATGAGAATGCAAGCTCATTTATCTAAGCATTCCCCGAACCCTAGAAAGTCATGTATGGTTCACATAAGAATGGCTTGTACATTAATGGACCACTTGCCAACATGATTTCTCATGACTTCCATAGTAATCCTCTCCTCCCAATAATGGGGGCCTTACAATTTAGAGCACCATGGATCATTGGTGGCACCTTATGAGGGTGGGGCATTGAGCATATCTAAGACCCCTCCTCAATGTCCACCCATAGGCAAACTACATTCTCCGATCAATGTCGAGTCTCTAAAGATGAATTCAAAGGAGATCCTTCGTAAGAGATTTGGTGAGGATATCTGCTCCATTCTCCTTTGTTGGACAGTAGACCCAGCTCTATATCCCATCATTGATCAAGTTAGGCACATAGTGATATTGGATCTTGATGTGTTTGGTACGTGTATGAAAAATTGGATTTTTGGCAATGGCAATTGCCACATCTTAACATTGTTGGATCTTCATCATGTACTCCTATATGCCACAGGATCCTCCTTAGACATACTACTTCACATGCAGCAAAGCAAGTTGCCTTGTACTCTGCTTTGGTAGAAGACGATGTCACAGTTGGTTGCTTTTTATTGATCCAATAGAAGATTCCTGAACCTAAAGAGAAAAAATATCCAAAATTTGAATTCCTGGAATCACTATCACCTACTCAATCTGAGTCACAGTTCCCCATAAGAGCACTTTCGAAACTATATGTGATATCATAGTCAAGAGTTCCCTTCAAGTATTTGAGCACATGCATCCCTGCTTTCCAATGACTTTCTCGTGGTTTGTTTGAGAACTTTCTCAAAACCCTAACAACACAATTGATATTTGTCATGGTATCACATGAGTAGATGAAGTAGCTAGCCAACCTCATGTACCTCCTAATGTTTGTTAGTGCTGATGTATCCCCAATGGATAACTTTACATTGACATCCATAGGTCTAGCTATCTCATTACGCTTGGTCATACCAAATGCTTTTAAGATCTCCCATATATACCTCTTTTGAGAGATGAAAATTTTGCAAGGTAGACTCCAATCCCCAAATAATAGTGCAACAAGCCCAAGTCTATCATTTCAAACTCAGAGCTCAAAGCCTTTCGAGTTTGATGCATCATATCTTCATAGTTGCGTATAATAAGAAGGTCATCCACATATAGGACAATCATTACAAACTTTTCACCATCCTTCTAAACATACAAGTTAGCATTTGAGGCACATATTTTGAAATTCAAGCCTAAAAATAATTTATCTATCCACTACTACCATGCTCTAGGGGTTTGTTTTAGCCCATACAATGCCTTCTTTAGCTTACAAACTTTGCTCTCAGAATGGGGGGCCTCAAACCCTGGTGGTTGAGCCACGTACACCTCCTCCTAGAGGTCACCATTTAAAAATGTTGATTTAACATCCATTTGGTAAACTAACCACTTCTTCTAAGTGGCCATTGCAAGTACTATGTGAATATTGGTAGATATAGGATTACTATGATCATAAAGCTGCTTCACCCATCATGGCAAAGGCTTTTTCAGTGGTGTGATTTTGTAGGTTGGTGAACTTTTTCCTCATCATCCAAATGATGCTTTCTCCTCCTTGAGAGTAGGGATAGACTTTCAATAATGCCATTTTGCTGAGGTGTATGAGGCATCATCAATTGATGCTTAATCCCTTTGCTCTTGCAAAAGTCTTTAAACTCCTTTGAGTTGAACTCACCACCACCATCTATTCTAAACGTCTTCACAATAGACACTTAATCCCTTTGATCTTGCAAAAGTTTTCAAACTCCTTTGAGTTAAACTTACTGCTACCATCTATTTTAAACTTCTTCACACTTTGCCCTATCCTATTTCATTCTCAATAACTTTTAGCCATTCTTTAAACTTACTTAAAGCTTGAGCCTTATCACGAAGGAAGTACATCTACATCTTTCTATTGTAGTCATTGATGATCAACATAAAATAAGAAGATCCTCCCAAGGTTTTTTTAGACATTTTACCACACAAGTCAGCATGCATCAACACTAGAGAAGCCTTCACTCCATTCTTGCTTTCTTGTGGAAATGTCTTTTTCTATTACTTGCCCATCATACAAGCTTCATATGGTTCCATCATTTCAGTTTACTATAGGTAGGTGAGCAACCATACCTTGCTTATGCATCTCCTTTAACACTGCAAAACCAATGTGACCAAATCTTTCATGCCAAAGTTTACTTGTGTCCACACTAGCGGTGGATATAAGAGCACTTAGCTCTTACAAGTTGTTCCTTCTTTCTCCTTTGCCAACAACTTTGCTAGCACTGTTGATAATTTTTGTGCCTATCTTACTAAACCTCATCTCATGACTCCAAGATTAGTTCTAGAAACAATTGATAGTAGATTTCTCTTAATCTTTGGAACATACAATACATTTGAAAGATTCTTAAGTTCATCACTTGTGGTAACAAAGGAAATAGTATATGTGCCCTCAGGAGGGCATTTTGTATCATTCCCAACCATCACAATGATGGATTCTTGTAGAGGCTTCATAGAACTATATAGGCCTTTCTTATTGGTCACGTGACAGGAAGCGCCACTATCCAATATCCACGAGTCAGCATTAGATATTTCTTGCAGAGAGGAACATACTTCCTCAATGGTCTCCATGAATAACTCTAACTTTGCTTCACAGCCATATTGGATGCCTTCTTTCCTTTAGTCTTTATAGTGGCATTCTTTTCATCTGTCTTCTTAACATGATGATTTGTAATTGCATGTTCTTTCTTCTTATAATAGAAGCACTTTTCTTGAAAATTTTTCCTAACACCCTTCTTCTTTTTGTCACTGTTGGTAGAGAAACCACCTTTGCCTTTCGCATTGGTAAAAAATATAACATTTCCAATGCTACTACCTTCTCGAGCTTTAAGTCTCAACTCCTCTTTCATTAGTAGTGCACAAAGCTCCTCAAATGTCAAAGCTTGGGGTCTCACTTGAGTGCTTAGGAGAAATCACCAATCCATCAAACTTTGGTGGGAAAATCTGAAGACACCTTCGAGCTAGCTCCTCACTAGTCTTTTCTATCCTAGCACCACCCATTTGATCACACAAATTCTTGATCTGAGTGATGAATGATTCAACTGTCTCTCCTTTAGTAAACATTTATGTTGCTAGTTGATTCTCTAAGTTTGAATCCTTGTTTGATTTCGTGTTTCGTTGTGTTGGAGCGTTTGGGGTCAAAAGTCTACCACGGGGGTAAGAGATAGTAGGGTGAAGGGGGATTCATGGAGAGGAGTCGATGGAAGAGAAGGGGTTTAAAGAAATAGAAGATGTAGAAGAATACTCATAGAGATGAAGCTTGTTAATTTATTTCTACATCTTGAGAAGATAAATCTCTTATAGACCAAAAACATGCATTAAACAATAGCTTCCTCTCTACTGCTCAGATTGCTAATCAAATGCTTTTGTTGGCTTCGAAAGGGGGGTAAAATACCAAGACACCTACTCTGAATTCTCCCAGATCACTCCTTCTTCTTCTCTCAGATCGGAGTGCTATTTGTTGCTACCTTGTAAACTACTATCGCGTGTTGCGTGATTTCGCCAATCCTTCTTTTTACATAAAATCCCCCAAAAATGGATGAAAGCCACTTGCTTTTTAAAAAAAATATAACATCCTATTCTAGAAGTTATCTATAGCTTTTGGATATTTACAAGAAATAATATAAAAAATAGACTAAGCTTGTCCAAAAATATATTATTTTTGAACCATCCAGACTATGGACACTGACACTAATGACAAATATGGCATTGACTCTCTAGATCAATAAGAAAGCCGAATGACGATGCACTCTAGAGTTTTTCACATTGTGTCCGCGTAGCGGGACAACATCCACCCCCTCTTAACTTGCATATTCTTCGGCATGTGCCAAAGTCTTATTGATTTGCAATGTTAGAAGAGTATCCTCTACCATGCCAATGTCTTCATCTTCTACCTCTTCTTCTTCCATATTCTCATGTTCATGCTCAGTATCCAACTCCTTCAACTCATATGTCGAAGACTCCCTATGTTTAAAAAGCTTGATATGTTTTCCAGCCACTAGAATCCTTAGAGTTGTCCCATCCATCTCATTTAATGCATAGATAGCATTGTCAAAAACAAACCTTACCACATATGGACCAAACCACCACTTTGCCATCTTCCGACTATGCTGATTTTCCAAGTTGCTATCATAAACCAGCACCCAGTTCCCTTCTTGTATATAGCTCGTGGTTGAAGTCTATGTCACTTGTCAAACCTCTTCTTGCTCTTGATCCTTGTAGTCTTTAGCTTTTTCATGGCTGTCTCAATGTCTTCAAGCCTTCTTTCTACCTGCCTAATGCGTAGGACTAGCAACTCTTCTCTATTCAAACCCTCTTCCCACGGTAGAACACTCCAAGTAGCAATAGTCTCCTCAATAGCAATGATTGTTGTCCATACATTAATTCAGTAAGCATATACCTTGTAATTGCACTATGAGTGGTCCTATCAGCCCATAAAGGAAAGGGTAACATTCTTGGCCATTCTTTCATCTTGCCCTTGCATGACTTTGCTAATGCCTTAATGATAGGATGATGACCTCTTTCACTTTTGCCATTTGCTTCAGGATTGTAGGTTGAAGTTAAAGCTAGCTTGATATCCAATCGTGAAAAGAAGTCACGACCCTCATCCGCATCCAATTCTCCTCTATCTGCAACCACTTTACCAACACAACCATACTTGCAAAAGACTTCTTCCACTAAGAACCTACAATTTGCTTGAGTAGTCTTTGTACTAAGAACTTGACCTTCCACTTGATTTGACAAGTCTTCTCGTGCAAGCACAAGATATCTCATATTCCATAAACCCGTAGGCACGGTAACCAAATCAACTACCCATTTGTAATGCATAGACAATGGATAGGCCGGTTGCAACCCATCTCTATGCTTTACCATGGAATACATCTAACAGTCACTGCATAATTCCACATAATGCTCCACGTCTTTATACATGTTCTGCCACCAATACTTCTCTTTGATCTTGGCAAATGTGCCCTAAACTCCTCTATGTCCAGCCCATAAACTTTCATGAAACTCCTATATCATGTGTTGTTGAGAAGCCCTATCTCACAATACATGTATTGGAGCTCCTCTCTTTTTCTTTGTCGGCTTCAGACCACTCAGCCTTCTTTGTCATGAGGTTGAGATATTGGCCCATTTTCAGCCAATCATCCTCATACAACTCTTCCAAAATTTGTATTTTCATTGAAGCAAACACTAATGATGCTTTCTCTCTACTGCCATCTCTTCTCCATGGCTGTAAGCTATTTTCTTATTAATGCTAAAATCTGTGTTACAATAGATGTACATGTTGTATTTGCTATTATGATAGCTGTACCTGCATTAATGACAATTGTACTTGCTGGTTTCACATATGTATCTGTAGAAATAACAACTGCATACTCATTCCCTACTGTCATAAAGTCATTTTTAGCACCTATCACATCATCCTCTTCATCTTCCATCAGATCCTCTTCATCTTCAAACCTTGCTCGTGAAAGTATGTCAGCCATGGGGTTTCCTCTATCTGCAATATGTTGAAAATTAGGATTGAGTGACTTTATATATGCAATCCACCATAACATGGTAATATTAGGAGTTGAGCAATTTACTATCATGTCCAATAGAGGTAGACAATCAATCTCTACTACTACATGAGCTCCCATAAAATACTTCATATCACACCTAAGGGCTGTTACTACACCCCAAAGCTCTCTTTTGACTTGAGAATACTGCTGTTGCTGTTCATTGAGGACCTTTGCTACAAATCGAATGGCATACTTATTTCCATCAGCATCATCCTGACCCACTACCCAACCAATGCCAATTGGGCTTGTATCCATGGTGAGAATAATAGGTTGCCCATTCTCATAATTTTCTCTCTTTAGTGTTGGGGCTGAAATCAATAAGCTCTTTAACTTCTGATATGCCTTCGTATGTTGTTTACCCCACCAAAACTTTTTCTCTATTCTCAAGAGTTGATATAAACTTTTAGCCACATGAGCAAAATGCGGAATCCATATCAAGTGTGGGAGCTTTCACTCAACCACCAAGACCCACAGACCACTTATTGTTTTAAGCGTTCCACGCCAAACACTAATGGCTACCTCTCACATAACCGATGCGCCATCCATATCTACAGGTGTAGTAAGCTTACCTCCGTCCCGTTTGAGTTACCTCCTCTCCTGTGCACTCCGATAGCTCCACGATCCAAGTGCAAGCTTCAAGCAAGCTCCATCCTCAAGCTCCACGCTCCAAGCTCTATTGCCGCGAGCAAGAGAAGAGAAGAGAAGAAGAGAGGAGAAGATAGGGAGCTTCTCCTCCTCGTTCCCTCACCCTCACACACTCACTCCCCCTCACTCTCACACTCCCTCTCTCAAGCACAAGCTCAAGCAAGCAAGAACAAGAAGAAGACGAAGAAGAGGAGAGCTACTTTTGGCCACACACAAGAATGAGCTTCTCATTCACTTTTCAACTTTATATACAAAACCCTAAATCCCTTTTGGGCGATCATCCCCTTTTCCCCTTTTTACATGGCCGACCGTAGCCTAGGCCCTTTTTCCCATTGTCCTTCTATCTTCCTAGCTTCCTTTCCACCGCCCATCTACATTTACAAATTGCACGCTGGCACTCCTTGAATTAAACCATGATGCGCTTGCGCTCTTTTACAAAAGTTTTGACTTGTGCTTTTCCTTGTGCGCCTTTCTCCCTTATTTAGGTCTCTTCTCCTTGTGCGTCTTTGTCTTTCGTTTCTCTTTGCCTTGGCCTTTGTCTTTGTCTTCTGCTTTAGCTTTTTCGGATTTTACACCTTCGTTTGTTTGAGGGTTAACATTACCCCCCTCCTAGACGAGTGCCAGTTCTATGGCACTCACCATCATAGGTAGCAGGCTGTAGCATGCACCGAAGACGTGGGTGACAAGGACGCCTGTGGTTTCCGTGGAGGATTGTTGGTGGTGGTGTGGCAAAAGGTCATGGGGGCCTGTTGGTGGCCAAGGTGGCAGTTGGTGGAAGGTTGTTGGAGTTGGTGGTAGGGCTATTCTGTGTTGGGAATTGCATTGATGACCAGCACAAGTGTTGGTTTGTTGGGGATTCTGCACATGACGATTCTTTGCGGGCTTGTCGGATGGTAAGGGATAAGCATTCAGAGTTGGGTGTTGATGAAGAGGGAACGACACTTTCGTTGGAATCTTCAACACCTGCAATTGAAAACCTCTCATGTGGTCTCTCCCTAAGGGGTAGTGCTAGTCTGTTTATCGTGCACATTACATATTTTGATTAGTTTGGGAGACAGGTCAAACTCTAAGCAAGCTCAGAGTATTGTCCCGTACTTGAGGACCCAAACTATGTATATACTTCGGTGCAGATATTATGTGAGTGTGTGTGCATACTTAGATATTACGTAGTTAGAAGATCGTGGGCTAGTTTCTCGTAACAATGTGTGGATGAAGCAAAGTTGTCCATGTTGAGAAGAAGTACACGTAAAGGTATATGAGACATTCTTTGCATTGTGACTTCACGACTTAGCATAATTGAATACAGGGACACCACTTTTTCGGTAGCTGAAAGTTATTGGACTTGCTTGATGAGAATGGTGTACTTTTCATGGCCAATCGTGCGTGTGCTTACCACCACTGATTGCAATGATACTAAGGCAGAGTGCAAGAGAGAATTGCGCAAGTGGATCAGGGTGACAGGTCTAACCATAGGCGAGACAAGCTCCCTAGGTATGTCTTGCCCTTGATGTGCCCTGAACAATTGTGGGTGATGCTAAAGGGCTAGGGGACTAGGGACGGAGCCAATCGACCAAGGTCACTGGACGTACCTAATTTGAGGACCCCTAGGTGCTGTGCTGTGATCGTGGGTGCTTTTTATCTTTTCGTTCGGTTCTCTTTTTTTTTTCTTTTTTTTCTTTCTTTCTCTCTTTTTTTTCTTTCTTTTTCTTGTGTTTTTTTCTTTCTTTCTTTCTTTTATTCTCTTCTCTTTTCTTCTTCTTTTTTTTTGTTGGACTTGCCTGAGTACAACCATTACAATATGTTGAGGCTATCAGCCTTTCAATGGGTTGGAAAATGTCAAGCTTCGAAGGCTCAGGAAATGGATATTACAATGATGGTTGTGCCCTAGCCTCATTGTTAGAGAAGCATATGTTGAGATGGGGAGATACACTTGAGATGTTGCAACCTGTTGAGTGTTGAAATGACTTGTTTTTTGGCTGATTTTTGTTGTTTTTGAGAGCTGAATGGTTGATTTTATGAGATGATTGATTGATTTGGAAGTGGTTTGAGAATGTTTTGGATGATATTGATTGTGTTTTGGAAGATCATGATGTTTGTTGGTGGTTCTGTGATGTTTTGACAGGTTCTGATTGGTTCTGTATACCTTCTGTTTTGGTCTGTTTTGTTCTGATTGTCTTCTGTAAGGAGGGATGGAGTATTGATTGATGAAGATTGAGATATTGAGAAAGTTTATTGAATAGTTTGTGAGAGTTTGGAATGGTTTGAGAATGAGTTATGTAGTTTTGATGACCTTCTGTAACCTTCTGTAGGTCTTCTGTTCTGTTCTGCTTCTGTTCTGTTCTGTACTGTAGCTGTTCTGGTACTGTTCTGTAGACTGTTCTGTATGCTTCTGTAAGTGTTATGTGGAATGTATGTGTGACTTTGGGAAAGTTTTCTAGCCTTGGAAAGAGGTGAATACAAGTGCAAAAGAGCTGAAAGAAGTGGAAGAAGTAGCTGCCAAAGACTCAAGTGAAGACTAGAGTGAAGTGACAGTAGTGAGCTATGAAAGGACACTGTAATGGCTCTGGTGACCCTTCATATCAGACATGCCTCTTGGGAGGGGTATCCACTACCTAAGAAGGATTATTGAGAGGGATTTTGAGAGATTGTAGTGAGGATATGATGTGTTATTGATGGAGAGAGAGAGAGAGAGTCAGAGATAGCCAATTCTATTGAAACAGAGTGATTGTATATGAGAGATTGAGAGAGAAGACTATGAAGATATTGAAGATGAATACTATGTGATGTATTTCCATTCAAAGATGGTGTATTCCTTTGCTTTCTTTGTTCTATTGATGGATTTTGTGAATATGTTGAAGAATATGGTTGATTCTATCAAAACCGTGGGAGGTCTACATGATGCTGTATGAAGATTTGTTGTGCCTGGTGTTCTTTTCTTCATTGTAATCATATGAAACATGATAAACAAGCTTGTTGATGTTACAAGATATATTTTCTTGCAAGAGAATTCCCTTTTCCTTGGTGTTCCTCTCGGGGCTCCTTGTTTTTGTGCACAGCCGGGGAAACTTGCCATCAACAAGCACCAGAAGAGGCTGAAAATGAAGGAAATGGCATTGCCAAGAAGAGAAGAATTCAATGGATGTTTGTAAAGTTCCTTCTTCCACTGAAGAGTTGGAATTTCTCATAATCAAAGCCACTTTCCACAAGAAGTTCATCCCACAATGGCAGAAACACATCACCATCATGATGCATGCTCTATGTGGTGGACAGTTTCCTTTTCCTGTTGAAGCAGCAGAAACTTGCATCTTGGTGGCAAACTGTTTGGGAACAAATTGAAGAGCAGAAACAGAGAGAATGACCATCCATGGAAGATTTGGCATTCATTGAGAAGTTTCCAGACAACATCAAGTGGGAGATTGTGAAGAAGCTTCAGGAGTCTTGGTCTGTAGAGGTTCACAGGGACAAGAAGGAAAAGAGTTGGAATTTGTTCGTGGACGCTCAACAGCAAGATACATGGGATGCTTGGTGTACTGATAATCTTCTGTTTGTTCAATTAGCAACCCACTGGAAGTTGGTAGACAGAGTGTTCTTTACAACATACACTGTTGAAACCATCAGAAGCTGGCATTACTATGATGATGGCACCACCACGATGCTCAGACGTATGCATTTTGACACCTTCCGAACCGAATACCTTCCCCTGTGCAGTGGCATGAAAGCAGAATTCAGGGACGTTGAAAAGAAAGAAGTAGAAGAAATGTTGGCAAGAGAGTCCTCCAGAGACTGAAGCCTTCTGTTAACCCTCTGTGGAGCACTAACAACATAGTGGAGCCAACCCCCTGATGAATGACGCAATAAAGAGGCAAGCGTTAGAACGAGTCCAGAGGTACGTGAGAAGAGAGAAAGCAAGAATCAGAGCCGAGAGCGAGCTCGCAGCAGAAGCCGCCTTTGACACCCTTGCGGAACTCTTTACAGAAGTCCCAATGGCACATCAAGCCCTTCCTCCTCCTGCTGGAAGTCCACTTCCAAGCCAGATCCGTCTTGGAAATATTGATGACAGGCCAGCGAATGCAGTCCCATTGCCAGTTTTTAAGGGAGAGTACAATGAAGACCCCGATCTTCATGTAGCAGAGTTTATGGTAGCGTGTGTAGCTAACAATGCCAGAACCCCTGAGCATTGGTTAGCAATATTCCCCACCACTTTCAAGGGCGCGGCGTTTCAGTGGTATGAGAGACAAGCAGCAGGAACTTTTGGCACATGGGACGACCTGAAGTTGGCCTTTCTCACTAAATTAAGGCGTGAAGGTTTTGAAGAGCGGATGAGAGAGGAATTTATGAACCTAAGTCAATCCTCTGGAGAAAGAGTAGAAGCCTATGTCTCACGAATGGAATCCATCCTGAAGAGATGGACTAATCATAATCTAGATGATGGCATTCAGAAGGGGGTGTTTCTCAGAGGATTACAACCAGAAGTCCGTAAGTTTGTGGAGCTACAAAGACCAGCCACCCTGCAAGCTGCAACAGAAGGTGCAAGACTGTACGATGAAGTGGAAGCTCGATTAGCGATGAATTCGGGAAGAGGAGTCCTACCTCCTCTGATGCCAGGAATGATGTACCCACCAAATGCAGTTCCAGGGACTGTTCCCTATCCTTACCAACAGATGTCCCCGGTATCACAGTACAGTGCACCAAATCCACAGTGGCCACAATCCATGCCTCAAATGATGGCTCAACCACAACAACAATGGTCCCAACCAATTTCCTCAATGCCAAATCAGCAGCAACAGTGGAATCCTACCAACTGGAGCCAATAGCCAACAGTTCAAACAGGAGCACTGAATCAGAACCAGAACAGAGACCCCTCTGTACCAGCCCAACCAGTTTATGCAGTGATCACAGAAACTCCTCAAAACCCTCCTGCCAGTACGTCAGGAGGAGCTTGAAGGATTATTTATCCAACTCAGTTGCAAACATCAAAAAGGAGTTGATGGATGTGATTATAGAGCAGCTACAGACGTTGAAAGTGAATACCGCGAGCATATCCAACGTTGCAGGAGCAGGAAGAGATGTGATGCGGTCAAATACTTGGTGTGGTAAGTGTCATCAAGCAGGCCATTTAGCCACTGAATGTACACGAAAACCAACCATTCCTGGAGCCTTTTGTTCCTACTGTTTGCGGAAGAACCATACAGAGGACATTTGCTCTCTAAAGGAGATGCATGATAGGAGAAGGAAGGAAGAAGACGCAAGATTCAACCTGCTGGAATCCAAAATGACAACACAGGATATTGGACCCAAGCCTAGAGAGTTTGGTCCTAATTTTGGACCTGGAAGATTTCCCTCCCAAAGTTACAGAGGAAGACAGTTTGGCGGTGGTCAGAGATCAGAAGTGGAATGTTACAGATACGGAGAAAAGGGACACATTTCACCAAATTGTCCAAATCCTAGAAGGTCAGTGGATTATAAGCCCTTATGTAGTCGATGCAAAGGAGAAGGCCACACTGCAAAAGACTGTCCAAGCCCAGCCCCAGTGAAAAACAGTGCTACTGATAGTCCGTCCAAGGCCCAAGAGCCTACCTCCAATTTAGTGGAATTGGAAGTTGCTGCCATCACGCGTACAAAGCAGAAGGAACCACCTATCTAGAAAGAAAATAACCCTCCTACCAGAACAGTGAAGTTCAATCTTCCACTTGAAGAACAGAACAAAATAGATCCTAACAGTGCCGTACAGAGCCCTACAATGCCACAGACAGTTACAGAGACAGTTACAGAGACAGGACCAGAGGTCCAGGATACAGAAGAGGAGAAAGTGCCACATGTGGTTCCCATGATTCCTCTGATGGAAGAAAGAGGGAAAATGAAAATGGGTGTTGCCCCATTCCCTAATCGGTTAGAGAAGCCAGTGGATCCTATTAAGGAATATGATCTGGTCAGAGATCTAGATACCTTTAGACCAAACCTTACATTTCGACAATTATTGATGTTGTCTCCCAGTTGCCGGAAAAGGTTCAAAAGTATACTGACAAGAAGACGTGGTTTAAGGATTGCTCCCTCAATAGCAACACAGTCAAACAAGGCTCCAGATCCTATAAAAGAAGTGGATGTGGCTAATGCTTTCCTAGATCCGGGTACTCCAGAGATTGGCGTGTGGATAGAAGGCTGTTTCATTGCAAATGCACTGATTGATGGTGGTTCATCAGTGAACATTATGACGGATGTGACAATGAAGGATCTAGGCCTACAAGGTGTGCAACCCACCCAATGGCTCATCAGATTGGCGGATCAAAGTAGAATCAAGCCTTTGGGCATTCTCCCATATGTGAAGACTACAGTGGCTGGAAAAGATTATTGGCTAACCTATCTGGTGGTGAAGCCAAATTCTTATGGTACATCCTACCCTCTATTACTGGGCAGACCATGGCTTTTTGAAGCCAGAGCAAGGACGGATTGGTTCAAAGGAACCTTGACCTTGGGTAGAGGACCCAACAAAGTGGTGATGAAACTGTATGGTTCTCAAAAAGGACATGGATCCACCTCCTTGGAATTATCTTCTGACTCCCCTAATGAGGTTACAGATGGAACATCAGCAGACGAAGATGCTGTCAAACAGATCCTTCCCAAGAAAACAGTGGCACATTCCTTAACAGTGGATACTGTAAGCCGACTTCCAAAAGATGCAAAGCCATTATCAATGGGTGAATACTTCCTGCCTGAACCAGAAATGACTTCTGAAATCACTTCTGACAGTGAGATCGAAGCATGGATGTACTGCTCTCCCTGTTACATGGCCATAGCAGAAACAGAGACAGAGACAGGAGAGGAAACAAAGAATCTATTCTTCTGTTACAGAGCTCCTACAGAAGCAGAAGCAGAAACAAAAGCAGAGATAGACGAGGTTGAATATGATATGGACGAAGAAGGTTATGAAAGTGAGTCAGAAGAGTCTATCCCACCTGAAGAGGATACATTTGAAGAAGAAGTTCCAGAAGCATCAGAAACAGACGAGCTCATGCTACGGGACAGAATGGTGATGGTACCATTTGGTCTGGTAAATGGATCTTCTTATATGCAAAACCTTTATAAGAAATGGATTAAGAAGAACAAGCCGTCTTTTAGCAGTGGCTCATGCCGTTCTCACCCATCCCTGCCAAAGAAAGATGATGATGATGCACCGTGCCAACAAGCACCAGTCCGACAAACCCAACAAAAATTAGAGGGTCCCTGTTATGTGACGTTCCTGGATGTGTCATCTTCAGACGAGGAGTCTTCAAGCCAAGAGGTAATTAATTTTGAAACCAAACCCGGAACGGCGCTAATTCCATTTCAACATCTTAAGGAGCAACCTAAGTCTCCACCAAAAGAAGAAGTTGGTTCTAGTGGGACATCAGAAGAGGATACCACTCCCTTGAAGGAGTCAGATTTGTATCCAGAAGCAGTCCGTGGGACCTTCATCCGTGAAGTAGAAGGTGAAAGGCAGTTAACCTTTGTGGATGCAGAAGGCACTGAACGCCACTTGAAGGTGGGTAGTAGCCTCCCAGAAGAGGAATTGTCAACCTTGTACAACTTGTTGAAAGAAAATTTGGACGTGTTTGCGTGGTCTTACAAAGACCTAAAGGGGATTGATCCCACAATATGTCAACATCATATTGACTTGGAGCCTGATGCCAAGCCAGTACGGCAACGACAGAGGCGAATGAACCCGAATTATTCCACATTGGTGAAAGCGGAGCTGCTGAAGCTTCTGGAAGCCGAGTTCATCTATCCAGTGGCAAACAGTGAATGGGTTTCACCCATCGTGGTTGTACCCAAGAAGAATGGCAAATTACGAATATGTGTGGATTTTCGAAAGCTTAATTCCAAAACAAAGAAAGATCACTTTCCTATCCCTTTCACAGATCAAATGTTGGACACAGTGGCAAGACATGAGCTTTATTCCCTTTTGGATGGATTCAGCGGATACAACCAAGTGCAGATCGCAAAAGAAGACCAATCTAAAACAACCTTCACCACAGAATGGGGGACCTACGCTTACCGAGTGATGCCATTTGGGCTCTGCAATGCCCCTGCTACTTTCCAACGAGTCATGATAGCCGCATTTCAAAATCATCTGCACGACTTTATCGAGGTATATTTGGATGACTTCTGTGTCTATAGTTTGATCCGTGAACACTGGGAACACCTGGAACAATGCTTTGACCGATGCCGGGAGTATGGGATTTCCCTCAACCCCGACAAATGCATCTTTGGGGTCTCTTCTAGAGTTCTGTTGGGCCACATTGTCTCTGTACAAGGGATATCAACATACCCTGCAAAGATTGAAAAGATCGCAGCTCTGGCAGCACCCACCAACCTCAAACAATTGAGGGGATTCCTAGGCCATGTGGGTTACTACAGAAGGTTTATAGCCCATTTTGCGACAAAGGCAACCTCCTTGCACAAGCTTATGAGGAAAGATGCAGAGTTTACTTGGACGGAAGAATGTGACAAAGCCTTCCACACTCTGAAGCAGTGTTTGATAGAAGCACCCATTCTGCAACCTCCTGATTGGACGAAAGAGTTCCATGTACACACAGATGTATCTATTGAAGGGTTAGGTGCTGTCCTCTGCCAAAAGGGCTCCTCGAAGTTAGATCAACCGATCTATTACGCAAGCCGAAAAGTCACTGATAGGGAACGGAACTATACAGTGACAGAGCTGGAGTGCTTGGCAATGGTGTTTGCCTTGGAAAAGTTTCGCCATTATCTCCTATCTACCCACTTTAAATTTTATGTGGATCATGAGGCCCTGTCCTTCTTGATGAACAAAGCAGATGTGAAAGGACAAATGATGAGATGGCTCCTTCTATTCCAGGAGTTCGACTTTGAGGTGATTACTAAGCCTGGTCGTTCCCATGTTCTGGCTGATCATCTGTCGCGTATCCCACAAACTGCAGACGAGGAGCAAGATGATCCAGACCTCCCTGATGCTTCCCTATTCTTGGTAGAGACTGTAACTCCCTGGTATGCAGACATTGCCAATTTGCTGGCCATTCAACAGTACCCTCCTGGTATTTCTAGTCGGGAAAGGAAAAAGCTCATGCTAGAATCAGCCCCCTACACCCTGCTAGGCGGTGCACTGTACAAGAAAGGCAAAGATGAAGTGCTCAGAAGATGTGTTGCAGGAGAGGAGATTGGGATTGTTCTGAAGGCTTGCCACGACAAGCCATGTGGAGGTCACTTTGCAGGAGAAGCTACAGCTAGGAAGGCTCTGCTAGCGGGATATTGGTGGCCTACCATTCATAAGGATGCCTATGATTACTGTAAAAGATGTGATGCTTGTCAAAGAATGGGGAAACCCACGAAGACAAGTGCCATGCCACTGCAACCTATCCTTCCTTTGAAGCCGTTTGAGAAGTGGGGCATCGACTTCGTCGGTCCGATCGATCCTCCCACCAGAAGGAAGCAGAACCGATACATCCTCGTATGTACGGATTATGTTACAAAGTGGTGTGAAGCTAAAGCCCTCAAGCGGGACGATGGTAACAGCGTGGCCTTGTTCATGTACGAGAATATCATCACCCGTTTTGGTAGTCCCTTACAGCTGGTAAGTGACAGAGGCACGCATTTTCTCAACAAAGTCATGGAGGAGTTGACAGAGTTGTATAAGATCCGCCATCGCAAGTCCACTCCTTATTACCCCAGAGCCAACGGCCAAGTCGAAGTCACCAATCGCATCCTCTACTCGATTCTGACAAGAACAATTGCCGCACATCGTCGTGATTGGGACGATCGACTTACAGAGGCCCTCTGGGCGTACAGAACCTCCCATAAAGCAGCAATAGGACAGACACCCTTCCAGCTGGTGTATGGTACAGAAGCTGTTTTTCCTGTTGAATTGGAACTACCCTCTTTGAGAGTGGCCATCAAAGAGCGTTTGGGGGACGATGATTCACTGCAACGCCGTCTCCTGTACTTGGAATGTTTGGACGAAATTCGCAGGATGGCTCTACAGTGCATGGAAGCCACGCAAGCTCGACGTAAGGCTTACCATGACAGTTTCATCAAGCACAAGGAGTTCAAAGAAGGTGATTTGGTCCTAGCCTACGATTCACGCTTTGGCAAGTTTCCTGGCAAGCTCCAACAGCGGTGGATGGGCCCCTATAAGGTACTTGCAGTCAACCCTAATGGCTCTATCCAAGTGCAGACCGACTTCCCTCCTTGGGGATCTTGACAATTATGGACACTTGATCCTTTCCCTCGTTGGCGCGGCACTGTACTCGTTATGATGCTACTTCTGATAGCCGTTCTTCAGTCACTCCTGATGAAGTGGACGCAACCCTCTGTTCCCTCAAATCCCCCTTCCAGCCTTGATCTCTTATCCTCTATTTTCCACCAGCGACAGTGGCGAGGTTGGTCTTGACAAATGGTTTTTCTACCATTCCCTTGCTCACTTTGCAGAAAAAAAAAAGAAAAGAAAGAAAAAAAAAAACAAAACATATCGGTCATGGGAGAAAAGGACTTAGGTCCCTGTCATGCCGACCTATTCTTCGAGAAAAGGTGGAAACACCCTCGGGAATAGGGGAAAACAAGAAAAAGAACAAGAAAAAAAAAAACAAATCTGTTATGAGAGAAAATGAAGCAATTCCCTGTCATAGCGGACCTCGTTCCAAGAAAAGGTGGTAAACACCCTTGGGCGGGAAGCTGGCTGTGGAAAAGGTGGTAACACCCAGCAGTCCAGAAAGGGATTCATTAATTGATATTTCCAGGATCCAATTCTGAAGCTGCCTCCCTTGGTACACTGCGTCCTGGGTCTCTCTGCAAAGTGTCTAACTGTCCTCTAGCAGATGACATGTCCTATTCAACACAACGTTCGATTTGATGGCTACCTCCCTGGGTACGCCTCTTCAACAACAACTGATGACGCGATCTTCATCGACAAACAATCAAGTGACGTGAGCTTTCATCCTAACCGGATGGGGAAGTGAGAAAGGCTGCCCTCCTGTATCTATCAACAACGAGTGAGACAAAGGGTGGGGCGAGAGACCAGTCTTTTCCCTTCAAATCAAATGAAAGGTGAGAAGTGTGAATGACGTGTTGCACGCACGGGATGGGCCTCTCAAAGCACAAAGCACAATTTGTTTCTGTGCATTGCACCATAAGGCTCCCTGGCCTTCCTTCTCGCACCGTATGCCGGCACAGGGCAAGATGCACAGTTGCACCATCAAATGCGCACAAGGCATACAATCTTTGCACAAGTGACTGTGAGCATTATATCAATGGGTTTCAGGAAAAGGCTGCCCTCCTGTATCTATCAACAGAGAGTGAGACAGAGGGTGGGTTGAGTGTGACTGGAGTTTCTTCAATCACTTACCGAGAGGTGCGTTTGAGGGACGTTACGACACTTGGAGTCAGGTATGTTCCAGTTCCCCTGTGCACCCATGGGATGGGTCTTTGCCGTCATCACAAGACACGTCACCCTGTTCTGTACACTGCACTGTAAGGCTCCCTTGCCTTCCTTCTTGCACTTATGCCAGACGGGTTGGACGCACTAATGCACCAACAACTGTGCACCCTGACATACTCCTTCTGCACCATTCCCCTGTCGATTCCTCAACTGGGTATGAGATATGGGTTTCAATCATTCTTCCTCGAGTGATATTAGTCATGGGGCGAGTGACTGTTCTTTCATTTCAATTGAGTGATTGTGAGTTGAGTGTAGTATCCCTCATCATCGACGGATTTCCTGCGATTCCTTCAACCAGCTACCTCCCTGGGTACTGTTGCGTGGTCCCTGCCATGAAGGACGTGCACTGTAAAGATGCCTTGGTACCTCTTGCAGTCGACAACAACACTAGACGTGCCATTGACACTCACCCTTACTTTGATCCTCAACAAAATGGGCCAAGTTTTTCTAACCCTACACTTTGGGTTCTTCGTGACGTTCATGTTTTAAGTGTGGGGACGTTAGTGGATGGTCTATGGTGTGGTCCTAGGTCCCTGTTGCTCGGTTAACCCTATCCGTTAAGGTCTTAAGTGTGGGGACGCGTCCCTGCACGTCTACATTGTATATCACCTGCATGTGCCTCAACCTGTTCATGCATGAATGCCTTGCCTTGTTTTTACCTTCATGGGATCCCTTTCCACCCATCCGGTTATGTTCCACCCACCCTTGGGGCTGTTCCCCTGCAGTTTTCCTTCATTCCTTGATTTTGAGTTCCTGTCCTGTGAATGCACCCTACGTTCACCAAAGTCTAAATCAAACCTCATATCCCTGTTCCCCCCTTTGTGCTGACCATTTTTCCTTTTTACCTACCCCTGTTCCGGTGCACGGTTTTTGAGTTATTACTTTTTGAAGCATTTTGCGCAAATTAGCTGGTTTTCCATGTGAACGCGCTTTTCTTGCTTGGGAACCATGCTCTGACGTCATAGCCCTGACCACCACTTTTCCCCTGACATTTTTCCTTTTTCCTTCGTATCATTTCGATCCACGGTTTGTCCATTATTAATTTTCCAGTTTTTTACGATTTTTTCGTGTGTATTTTTGACATTTTTTCATGTGAACCTGCCCTATTTGCATCGGAATTCCAATTTGATTTGACAGCCGTGTCCCCTGTGCCTTCCCCTACCTTTTTCCTTTTTTCTCCACCCTTTTTCGACTTTCGAATTTTTACTTATTAATTTTTAAATGAGTTTTCGGGATTATTTTTGGTGTTTTTCACATATGAACCCCTCCTATTTCCACCGAAACTGCGGTTTAACGTGATACCCCTGTGCCACTCCTTTTTGCGGACATTTTTCCTTCATACTGCATGTCATTCCGGTGACCGGTTTGTCCAATATTAATTTCCGATCCCATTTTCGGGTTTGTTTTTTTGGGTTTTTCCCATGTGAACACGTCTTATCTCAGTCGGGATTATGTTTTGATATGATAGGATTGTCGAGCACATCTTTCTGCACAGTTTTCCTTTTTTCTGCACCTCGTTCCGATGCACGGATCTTTCGATATTAATTTTTAATTGCGTTTTTTGGTTCATTTTTTGTGTTTTTTGCACGTGACTGCCCTTTACCCCTCCCGAAACTTTCGTCATATATTTTCCCTATTTTTCCCCTGTCGTCCTGCCCACTTTTTGTTTTTACGCTATTTCGTTTTGACGTCCGGATTGGGAGTTATTAAATTTTCTTTATTTTTACGTGTATTCGCGCGTCCGTTTTGCGCGTGAACGAGCCCTTTTTCGATTTTCTGCGTCTCTATGTGTCCTGGTCGTGTCCGCATGACCCATATCGTCATCCCGGTGCCATTTCAATCCCGTCACGGCAAATTTTTTTTTTAACCCCGCCCCGCGCACGTGCGCGGGACGGGGGTACGCGCCTTTGTCCCTTACCCCCCTATTTCCCTTGTCCCTACCCACCCCTTACCCTCTTGACCCCTTCCCAACCCATGGCCCCCCCATGGCCCCCCTCCCCTATTACCCCCACCCCTTTCCCCCAGTTGCCCACCCCTTCCCCCTAACCGCCCGACCCCTTCCCCCCTCTTTCCCTCCCCTCCTCCTCCATTCCCTCCCTGCTTACTTCCTCCTTTCCTCCTTCTCCCTCCCCTCCATCGTCACCTTCTCCCTCCCCTCCCTCGTCACCTCCTCCCTCTCCACCATCTGCTCCTCCTCCCTCCTCTTCGCCTCCCTCCCCCGCCTCCTGTCCCCAGCCGCCAGGCCCTCCTGCAGCGCCCGCCCTTCTCCACCCGTCGTCACGCCCGCCCTCTACCCGCAGACGCCGCCTCAGGAGCCGCCTCCAGCCGCTTGTCGCCGTCGTGCCCCGGACCGCTGCCACGCGCTCCAGCCAGTCGCCGCCGCCTCCTTCTGTGCCGCGCCGCGCCCCCTCCCGCCTCCAGTCGACGGCCGAAACCGTCGTCCGCCGCTACCACCACCTCCTCTTGCCACCCCCACCTTCTCTAACCACCTCCTCCACTAACCCTACTAAGGTTAGTCACTAACCTTGGTTAGTTAATCACTAACCTAACTAGGACTAACTAGTTTAACCTAAACCTAACTAGGCTTAACTAGGACCCCACTAACCGTAACCTAGTTGACTAACTTACCCTGACTAACCTAGTTGACTAACTTACCCTGACTAACCTAGTTGACTAACCTAACCTGACTTGATTTAGTTAGACTAACATGACTTACCCATACTAACTAGACTTAACTGACTTCTTTCTAACTGACTTATTTGATTAACATGATTTATGTGATTTAATTTATTTCTACATTAATTTTTCCATTAAAAAAATTCAGAAAAATTTCTAAAACTTCCTTTTGCTTTTTGCCAATTTTTGGGAATTTGTCCGCTGGAAATTACTCACCCTAAATTTTCTGAAAATTCAATATTTCCTCATTTAACCCCCAAATTGCCAATAAATGTAGAAACTTCATTTAAAAATAGTACAAAATTCTAAAAAAATTCCCCTCACCTCCCTTGCTCATTTTCCATTTATTCAACCATAAATAATCACAACTTAACACAAAAAAATAAAATAAAAATAAAAATCAAAATAAACAACCAACACAAACCAAATCCACACATCCGCTAAGGTGTTCTGTTTGTTGTTTCATCAGTGATCTTTATTTTTTCCTTTACTGGATTCACTTCTTTTGGGGGACTCTTCCGTGCGCATTTCTGCATTACATACACACCCCTTCCAGGTATTTATTTTATGTGCTTTATTTATTTTCATTTTTCCCCTTAATCACAAATTAATTGTTAAAATGAACTATTTATTCACCCACAGTTTCCACGCGCATTCGCGCTCAACACACATACTTTTTAATTAAAATAAACCAGCCGTTCACTTAGCACGCGCTACGTGCGCTACAGAGGTACTTTAAATTTTAATTAAAAAGAACCAGCCGTCACATGAGCACGCACTGGCAAAAAAGCGCTCCATATCACCTTAATTTGTAATCAATGAATTGCATTTAGAGACCCAGTCGGGAATCGAAGTCCGGGAGTTGAATAACTGCACTGGCTTCACCTAATAATTGGTAATTTAATTTATAATAAGGAACCGCCGTTTTCTTGCTAAGGTTTATCACCTAATAAAAATTCACCGATTTTTAATAATTTATTAAAATGAACCCTTCATTAAAGTAATTCCCCCCTCACTGCACTTAATTCCCTTTTTTTAATGCACCGTTTCGAGGGATGGGTATGCGCAGTCATTAGAGTTATTTTCCATGGTCCAGTCTTGGTTTATCACAGATATAGTCTTGATATGTGTCGGATGTGGTCTTATTTTGGTTTCCTGTCTTAGTTACGGTTACGGGTACGGTTTGTAGTTTTTTTTTCTTTTGTTGCCTGTTACGGGGTTCTGGGTGTTTGTCTGATGCATCGCATGAAGCTTTCGGTCGCATTTGTCTCAAGGTCATGTCGAATTTTTTCTAGGCTGTGGATTGCTTGGGGTTAGTTGGTCGAGTCACGTTTTATTGGTAATTCTCTTATCCTTGGTTTTTGTCTGTTGCTTTGCAGGCATTCTCCTTGATTGTCTGTGTTTGTGGTGTGTGTGTAACCATCTGAATGGCACCTTCTCATGCTCCTCCCCCTATCCAGTACAACCCACTAGTTAGTAGGGATTACTCTTCCCTACTTACTTTTGAGCCTCTCACGAAGGCGGGACTTGCTGCTTTTGTGGCTACTCCTTTTCCCCTGCTTCCAGAGGATCCGTCGTTATGTGATGAGTTCCTGGCCTCTTACAGCAAGAAGACATGCGTAGTCTAGGGCATGTCTATGACTTTGACATCTCGAGGCTTAGGGAAGGCTGTGTCTCTTCCCTTCAAAGGTGAACCTTTTGTGACCACTCGTCAACTCTTCTCTAATGAAGAGATTCTAAAGCTGTTGCAGAAGCAGACAAGGGAAATCCTCGATGTTAAGAAGGTGATAAACTCTTCAGGAGTTTCCTTTTCTATGATTACTGATCCCGTATGGAAGACGATGTGTTAGTTCCTTCAGGACCGGTTTATGCCTGCCAAAACGCCATCCCACTATTTGTCCAAAGAGCTTTTCATAGCTTCCAGGATGGTGCTGAAAGGAGTTGCTATTGATTGGAGCACTTACCTCCTCACTAAAATGGATCAGAATTTCGTTAAAGTCACCAGGGGTAATGTTACCAATGTTACATACGGATCATATTTGTCTGCCTTCTTGACCTATTCAGGTTTACAGAAGCCTGTGCCTCCACCTCCTCCATCAGATTCAGTACCTCCTCCTCCACCTTCAGAAGAGTCAGAACCCATTGACATAGAGGATGATGATTCTCCGCCTCCCCTGGTCATACAGCGCAAACACTTGAAGAGGGTCGCGGATAAAGCTCCTTCCATACTTCCTTCAGTACCTATCCCTGCTACCTCTGGCAGTGATCTCCCTAAGTATCTCACTTGTAATAACCTGTTCCGAGCACATCGCGAAGGATCATTGGAGATATCAGTTCCCTCCCTGAACAGTCTCGTCTCAGGAGATGCCATTCCTTTCCTCTGCAAGGATATTCAAAGTTCCATTGAGTTGTCAGTGACAGCCTGTGTTCAACAGCTGTACGCATCTTTCTATGAAGAACTCATGCAGTCTAAGGACTAGTTGCATAAGGCAACATCTGAGTTAGCTTCTGCTAAGGATACCCTAGCAGATTTATTTAAGCAAATGGAACAGCAAACCCAACTGGTTGCCACCCAAAGCGATGAGATTTCTTCTTTGAAGACCCAGTTACTCGAGGCTCACTCCCAGGTTACTAGCCTTTCAGCAGAGAAGGAGAGGATGTCCAGAGAAGCGAAGGAATTCCAAGTTATCTTAGATGACAAACTTTCAGCTTTACAGACTGCTACTAACACAGTGGCCAACCAAGCCTCCCAAATTCAGCAGTTGCAAGATCAACTTGCAAAGTCCCACTCTGTTCCTCCAAGCCCTCATGTTCCATTGATTCCTTCTCTTTCACAGCAGGACTTGGCTGCTCTTCAGAGACAGACTACTTTGTGCCCTCTATTCCAAGATAAAGTGGAAAGATTGCAGTCCAGAATGGACTTGTTATGGTCTACCTTTGAGCAGTTTCAGGAATATGTCTTACCAGACCATTCTTTCTTTGTCCACTACCACTTACAGAAGTTGGTCTTCTATATGAAGCTTTCCACGATGGATTTACCTTTTCCAGAGGATGGCTGGAGTGGAGCTTGGTCTGCTGAGTTGTTGACAGAGGTCGTCAGAATGGTCTTTGAAGATTCTGTCACGCCAGATACCATGTTGATGTCATACATGTATCTCCGAGGCGATTTGTTAATTCCAGATGAGGTAGATATGGCATGGTATGTGGGGGATGTGGTCTTACAGGCTGTTTTATATGTCAATCATTTGGAGTTGCGCATAGCTGACATGTTTCAGAGTTATTCCTCCAAAGTGGCTAATTGTCATGATAATTCGTGGCATCCCATGATTGATTCGGTGGTCCTCAATCAAAGACAAAACACAGCTCCTACCTCTGCCCAGAGTACTAACCAACTAAGGATGGATCTCTTAGCCTATCTTTCCAAACATAATCCATTTGATGCTACCTTCTTTGATGCCTATCATAGACGATCTCTCTTAGGACCTTCTGTTCCTACACTCCTCTATTACCAACAAATGGCTCACCGCTATGCTATATATTTTTCCCTTTGTCAGTCTAATTCCACAATAATTTTACCACTTCTTTTCCAACCTTCATCTTTCCCTCAAATTCCTATTTTCACTTACTGTTCCTTTATTGAGGATAGGGTATTTTCCCCTTCTCCACCCTGTCTTTCTCCCTCCATTAATGTACCCTCCACATTTCCTATTTATCAGTTAACACCGTTCCTTAGTGATTCCCTCCAAATTTCTGCCACTCCTTCTTTAACCTTTTCTTCCTTTTATGATTTTTCTTATCCTTCTCTACATCCACTTTCCCTTATTCCACTACCCTCTCCTAACACTTCCATATCTCAACCACCTCAGTTGGTTAGTGACTGTGATGGGTTTGATAATCAGATTTCCAGAAGAAGGGGATGGAGTTCGGATGATTGCCTTACAGGACCGCAGATTAATTGGCCAGTAATTCCAGGAGAATGCATAGCTTCCAGTCAAGCTTATCAGAATTATGTTCATTTTGCTCAACAGTATTCCCAGTATGCAAATCCCTCAGTGAGATTAACTGCTCACTTTGCTTGGTACCTGGCGTATATGCATAGGCACTCTCATAATGATTCCAAGCCTATTCCAAAGTTGTGCATGAATGTCAATGTAAGCATTGATTCCCAGCAGCTGGACATATTGTATTTTCATGCCCTCTGTTTGCCTAGCAGATACTTGGTCCTGTTGGAAAGGATGTGCTGTCTCCAATTTTTTCAAAATCCTCCTAAAAACTTTGTAGATGAATCCTTATCTATGGATCGTTTCCGACAACATCAATCTTTTAAGAGGGATCATCTTCATTGATACCTTTGCAATGTATGGTGGAAGCTTTTAATGCAAAACTCTCTTTTTGAAGGAGTCATTCAGATGGTTGTGTTGTGTATTAGTGTTTGTGTTGTGAGTTTATTAATGTCAAACGAACGTGGTGGTTTCTTATGGAATTTCGTGTACGAGCTACATTTTGGAGACTTGTGGTGTTGGGGTCGTGGTTGGAGAATTGAAGCAGATGCAGCTGAAGAAGAAGCAAACTTTTATATCCTTTACAAATTTGTTGTGATTTTTAGTTTGATAAGAAGTGTTACTGTAAAACGGGTTTTCCTTTCTTTGTATTTTTCTATCAGCAACAGGTTATAAGTTGGGGTCGTGGTGGATGGATTCTTTTTGAGAAGATATGGAAGATCAAAGTTGAGCTTTTCCCTGAACTTGTATTCCCTTTTTCTTGGGTCGCGAGGACGCTTCCTTATTAAGTGTGGGGATATGTTGAGTGTTGAAATGACTTGTTTTTTGGCTGATTTTTGTTGTTTTTGAGAGCTGAATGGTTGATTTTATGAGATGATTGATTGATTTGGAAGTGGTTTGAGAATGTTTTGGATGATATTGATTGTGTTTTGGAAGATCATGATGTTTGTTGGTGGTTCTGTGATGTTCTGACAGGTTCTGATTGGTTCTGTATATCTTCTGTTTTGGTCTGTTTTATTCTGATTGTCTTCTGTAAGGAGGGATGGAGTATTGATTGATGAAGATTGAGATATTGAGAAAGTTTATTGAATAGTTTGTGAGAGTTTGGAATGGTTTGAGAATGAGTTATGTAGTTTTGATGACCTTCTGTAACCTTCTGTAGGTCTTCTGTTCTGTTCTGCTTCTGTTCTGTTCTGTACTGTAGCTGTTCTGGTACTGTTCTATAGACTGTTCTGTATGCTTCTGTAAGTGTTATGTGGAATGTATGTGTGACTTTGGGAAAGTTTTCTAGCCTTGGAAAGAGGTGAATACAAGTGCAAAAGAGCTGAAAGAAGTGGAAGAAGTAGCTGCCAAAGACTCAAGTGAAGACTAGAGTGAAGTGACAGTAGTGAGCTATGAAAGGACACTGTAGTGGCTCTGGTGACCCTTCATATCAGACATGCCTCTTGGGAGGGGTATCCACGACCTAAGAAGGATTATTGAGAGGGATTTTGAGAGATTGTAGTGAGGATATGATGTGTTATTGATGGAGAGAGAGAGAGAGAGAGTCAGAGATAGCTAATTCTATTGAAACAGAGTGATTGTATATGAGAGATTGAGAGAGAAGACTATGAAGATATTGAAGATGAATACTATGTGATGTATTTCCATTCAAAGATGGTGTATTCCTTTTCTTTCTTTGTTCTATTGATGGATTTTGTGAAGATGTTGAAGAATATGGTTGATTCTATCAAAACCGTGGGAGGTCTACATGATGCTGTATGAAGATTTGTTGTGCCTGGTGTTCTTTTCTTCATTGTGATCATTTGAAACATGATAAACAAGCTTGTTGATGTTACAAGATAGATTTTCTTGCAAGAGAATTCCCTTTTCCTTGGTGTTCCTCTCGGGGCTCCACAACCCTCCTTGCGACACATGTGATGTTAGTACAATTGAGGTAACGACTGCCGTGAGCCAACTATAGAGCCTGACCCAGAAAGAGAGCGTGGTCCATGAATGTGCGTTGGGCCATGCGATGTGGGTGGTTGGCAAGGGTGATTTTTGATTTCGGCAGCGTGGCTTTGTCGCGGCTCTTTGTGGGGTCAATGGTCTTGCGGTGATCGAGCATTGAACACTTTCGTACAAGGACCTGTATTATCCTGCATCCACTTGTCACTTCATGAGAGTATATGCTTGCTTGTGTTAAGTGTATCAGACAAATGCAATCATGATAAGACATAATTATTCAGAATTCTATGATGTCTATTGGGATGCCTATTTCATTGCATGTTAAGGTTGGATGCATTAACGAGAAGTAACGGAAAAGTGTACAAGTGGGGGTCTTGCCCCTTTACTCATCAAAAAACAAAATGTTATGGCATGCTGACTTGTCGAGCTACTTGTACATCATAGGGATTTAGTCGATTGGTACGAGGCGGGGTGAGTTTGGTTGACTAGGCAACCGGGGCGGTGCTAGTGCGGGGCTCCCGTGAGGCTGGGCAGGGAACATGTCGACCGGGACATGAATGGTGTAGTCTCGGGCTGCTACCATTTCCAGAATGTCTTTAAATAATCCATTAAATTCTGCCCTATCCCTGGCCGCCTTGTCACTTCGTGAGCACCTGGTGCCCGAGCGTACGTTGGGTGTTTGTGCCACTGGTGTTGCCACATTGTGTGCGCCTCCTTGAGCGTCTGCTCCCCTGGCCTACGGATTCTTCGGCCTTCGTCTGGGGAGGTGTCGCTTGGGGCCGCGTTTCTTGGCGTACCTTTTAAGAGTGGACACGTAGCGCACTGGAGGAGGGGCATGTGCTGCATGTTCCCGTCAGCTGCGAAGAGCGTCCTTGCAAACTAGCTGCCCTTGGTTCTCCATGCTTTCCTTGCAGGGGGACCTGTAAGATGCGAATCAAGGATTAGGATTTGTTACATGATTCATACGTAAGGGATTACAGTGCAAGTTATCAAGCGCATAGGACGAGAAGGGAAGGGGTAGGGCATGCAATGCTTGTTGTAGAGGGATGGCCCCCGTGATGCATACTTAGCCTCCTGTCACTAGTAGATCTTGGCTCATGCTGAGTTACGTTTGTTGGCGGTCATGAATTTAGGCAGGGCTCAGCCTTGGAAGGATAGATCGTGAAGGGAAGAAGGTGCATAGAAAAAAGGGGCTGCCCCCTGTCTACACCATCAGAGTTGTTGGTCAAGGCTTCTAATGGCGGTAATGTGGGTTGCATGCCCTTCACTTGGAGGTGGGGATGGTCACACGGCTTTTAAATGTGTGATGAGAGGGGGACTTGAGGAGCTTAGCCTGTCAGACCCAACTCTTCTCCCTGCGCTTGACTATCATTGCTTGTGTGTATTGATATTGTTTAGACATGGTGACACACAATTCAGTGTTTATTTATATACATATTTATGAATCCATGTCACTTCACGAGGATAAGAACCAATTGTAGAACTCAGGATTGTACTATAGCATGGCACGCACATCTAGTATTCGTGGCAACTTACTCAATATCGATAGATATTTTGCCACATCGAGTAGCATGGAACCTTGTCCGAGTCTACTGGCTATATGTAACTCCTCCTCAGTGAGAACCTTATCAAACATAGCGTTCTCTTGGCTAGTTCCAACTAAGTCCATACCCCGAATGGCAGTGAGCACTCGAAGGGAAGTTGGTGCCACATAGGTTGGGTCTCTTTGAGACCGCCATTTGGCCAATCGCTCCTTTGAGATTGTCATGATCTGAGCCCCTAGTTCGGCCATTACAACGCGATTTTCACACCAACGCTATTCAAATTGACTTCGGCCTGCTGACAATCGCTTTAGTTGCTCTAGGTCTACGAGATTCGGTTGGCAGAGCACTTCATTGAACATGACGGTTAAGCGCAGTTCATTAGTCTCCTCGTCAGAGATGACTCGCATGCGTTCATGTAAGAGCTTGTTATAGTGCTCGTCAAGATGTTCTTGCTCTTCCCAAGATAAGGGGAATGGCAAGTAATCTCCAAGTTGCTCCTTGGGGATTGTGCCCACGTCCGCAAGGACGTAGACACGTGCGAACACTTTGAGCTTAGCATCCAACTCAGTTAAGCATTCCGTGACACTTCTATGTTCAACGAGGGCTTGCTCTGTTACTATCTCATGCAAAGTTCTAAGAATTTCCTTAGGCTTTAGCATAGCTAGGGGCTCAGGCCTAGATGAGCAAGATTGGTCAACGCTAGGATTTCTTATGCTCTTAGGGTTCTCACGTTTCTCCTGAGTTTTTGCTGCTATTTTGTCATGGTTCTCCTCAGATGTGACTGGTATAGATTTGTCACCCTATTGTGACGACGTTGTATCCACTCTTGATCGGTCAATGTGAGTTCTATTGTCGGTGGATTGAGTGTTGAAAGCAACTGTTGATGGCAACGGTTGCTTTGGTTTTTCAGAGCACACGGATGTGTCTGAGGGTTCACCGCCATTAGGAGAGATATCAATGGGTTCATTGGTAGATGGACTTGATGCTTTATTCCCCAGCTCTCCCTCGCTCTTGGTCTCAATGCTCTTGGGGTTCACCACCACCTGTAGCTACTGTTGTTTTCGATGTTTTCTCCTCTTTTTTTTGGTCAATGAAGGTGCATCTCTCAACGACTCAAGACCCTGGACTAGGTCAACCGTTAATGTGCTTGGTTGGGCCTCAGCATTCTCTTTCTCTAGTGTGTCCTTACAGGACATGGTCGTGGCCTGCTGAATAGCCTCGCTAGGTTGTGAGAGCACAACTACCTCCCTTTTCGGGGAGTCTAGCTCTTCAGCCAGCTCCCTTGCATTTAACTCCTCCAGCCTAGGCTTTAGGCACTTTGAAAGTGCTGGAGTTTTCGAGGAAGTTGGTTGCGACACCTCCTCCAGAGGTAAATACTAAGGACACGTTCCATACGGGGCATTGCCACAGCCAAGGGCTGTGATTGCTGTGATCCCTGTTTGGAAGTAGTAGCAGCTAGTTTAGTGGGCTGGCTACCTTTGGTGGATTGTGCTGTCAAGTCCCTAGGGCGGTCGGAAGTGGCCGTTTCTTTTGTTGCCCTTTGAGCACTCATCTGTGTAGATCGAGCATGAGTTGATCTAGTCACATTAGGTTGCTCATGCATATCCTTGGGTTGAGAGCTACAGATGGCGTCATGTCCCACCTCTTGGACATTTGGAAGCTTAGACGGAGATAGAGATTGGAATTGAGCAGTTTCCCTTCACAACCACTGTTGTGCTTCCTGTGTCCATTTGGAAAAAGAGGATGTAGGAGATCTAGGACTCTTAGGTGGACTTGGCACTAGCTGAATGATTTGCTCTAGTGTTGAGTATTGAAATGACTTGTTTTTTGGCTGATTTTTGTTGTTTTTGAGAGCTGAATGGTTGATTTTATGAGATGATTGATTGATTTGGAAGTGGATTGAGAGTGTTTTGGATGATATTGATTGTGTTTTGGAAGTTCATGATGTTTGTTGATGGTTCTGTGATGTTCTGATAGGTTCTGAATGGTTCTGTATACCTTCTGTTTTGTTCTGTTTTGGTCTGTTTTGTTCTGATTGTCTTCTGTAAGGAGGGAAGGAGTATTGATTGATGAAGAATGAGATATTGTGAAAGCTTATTGAATGGTTTGTGAGAGTTTGGAATGATTTGAGAGTGAGTTATGTGGTTTTGATGATCTTCTGTAACCTTCTGTAGGTCTTCTGTAGAGCTTCTGTTCTGTTCTGTTTCTGTTCTGTTCTGTACTGTAGCTGTTCTGGTACTGTTCTGTAGACTGTTCTGTATGCTTCTGTAAGTGTTCTGTGGAATGTATGTGTGACTTTGGGAAAGTTTTCTAGCCTTGGAAAGAGGTGAATACAAGTGCAAAAGAGCTGAAGGAAGTGGAAGAAGTAGCTGCTGAAGACTCAAGTGAAGACTAGAGTGAAGTGACAGTAGTGAGCTATGAAAGGACACTGTAGTGGCTCTGGTGACCCTTCATATCAGACATACCTCTTGGGAGGGGTATCCACGACCTAAGAGTGATTATTGAGAGTGATTTTTGAGAGATTGTAGTGAGGATATGATGTATTATTGATAGAGAGAGAGAGAGAGAGAGAGAGAGAGAGAGAGAGAGAGAGAGAGAGAGAGAGAGAGAGAGAGAGAGAGAGAGAGAGAGAGAGAGAGAGAGAGAGAGAGAGAGAGAGAGAGAGAGAGAGAGAGAGAGAGAGAGAGAGAGAGAGAGAGAGTCAGAGATAGTCAATTTTACTCAAACAGAGTGATTGTATATGAGAGATTGAGAGAGAAGACTATGAAGATATTGAAGATGAATACTATGTGATGTATTTCCATTCAAAGATGGTGTATTCCTTTGCTTTCTTTGTTCTATTGATGGATTTTATGAAGATATTGAAGCATATGGTTGATTCTATTAAAATTCGTGGGAGATCTACATGATGCTGCATGAAGATTTGTTGTGCTTGGTGTTCTTTTCTTCATTGTGATCATATGAAACATGATAAACAAGCTTGTTGATGTTACAAGATAGATTTTCTTGCAAGAGAATTCCCTTTTCCTTGGTGTTCCTCTCGGGGCTCCATGTTTTTGGTGCGCAGCTGGGGAAACTTGCCATCAACAAGCACCAAAAGAGGCTGAAAATGAAGGAAATGGCATTGCCAAGAAGAGAAGAATTCAATGGATGTTTGTAAAATTCCTTCTTCCACTGAAGAGTTGGAATTTCTCATAATCAAAGCCACTTTCCACAAGAAGTTCATCCCACAATGGCGGAAACACATCACCATCATGATGCATGCTCTATGTGGTGGACAGTTTCCTCTTCCTGTTGAAGCAGCAGAAACTTGCATCTTGGTGGCAAACTGTTTGGGAACAAACTGAAGAACAGAAACAGAGAGAATGAACATCCATGGAAGATTTGGCATTCATTGAGAAGTTTCCAGACAACATCAAGTGGGAGATTGTGAAGAAGCTTCAGGAGTCTTGGTCTGTAGAGGTTCACAAAGACAAGAAGGAAAAAAGTTGGAATTTGTTCGTGGACGCTCAACAGCAAGATACATGGGATGCTTGGTGTACTGATAATCTTCTGTTTGTTCAATTAGCAACCCACTGGAAGTTGGTAGACAGAGTGTTTTTCACAACCTACACTGTTGAAACCATCAGAAGCTGGCATTACTATGATGATGGCACCACCACAATGCTCAGATGTATGCATTTTGACACCTTCAGAACCGAATACCTTCCTCTGTGCAGTGGCATGAAAGCAGAATTCAGGGACGTTGAAAAGAAAGAAGTAGAAGAAATGTTGGCAAGACAGTCCTCCAGAGACTGAAGCCTTCTGTTAACCCTCTGTGGAGCACTAACAACATAGTGGAGCCAACCCCCTGATGAATGACGCAATAAAAAGGCAAGCGTTAGAACGAGTCCAGAGGTACGTGAGAAGAGAAAAAGCAAAAATCAAGGCTGAGAACGAGCTAGCAGCAGAAGCCGCCTTTAACGCCCTTGCGGAACTCTTTACAGAAGTCCCAATGGCACATCAAGCCCTTCCTCCTCCTGCTGGAGGTCCACTTCCAAGCCAGATCCGTCCTGGAAATATTGATGACAGGCCAGCGAATGGAGTCCCATTGCCAGTTTTTAAGGGAGAGTACAATGAAGAACCCGATCTTCATGTAGCAGAGTTTATGGTAGCGTGTGTGGCTAACAATGCCAGAACCCCTGAGCATTGGTTAGCGATATTCCCCGCCACTTTCAAGGGCGCGGCGTTTCAGTGGTATGAGAGACAAGCAGCAGGAACTTTTGGCACATGGGACGACCTGAAGTTGGCCTTCCTCACTAAATTCAGGTGTGAAGGTTTTGAAGAGCGGATGAGAGAGGAATTTATGAACCTAAGTCAGTCCTCTGGAGAAAGAGTGGAAGCCTATGTCTCACGAATGGAATCCATCCTGAAGAGATGGACTAACCATAATCTAGATGATGGCATTCAGAAGGGGGTGTTTCTCAGAGGATTACAACCAGAAGTCCGTAAGTTTGTGGAGCTACAAAGACCAGCCACACTACAAGTTGCAACAGAAGGAGCAAGACTGTACGATGAAGTGGAAGCTAGATTAGCGATGAATACAGAAAGAGGAGTCCTACCTCCTCTGATGCCAGGAATGATGTACCCACCAAATGCAGTTCCTGGGAATGTTTCCTATCCCTACCAACAGATGCCCCCAGTATCACAGTACAGTGCACCAAATCCATAGTGGCCACAATCCATGCCTCAAATGGTGGTTCACCCACAACAACAATGGTCCCAACCAATTTCCTCAATGCCAAATCAGCAGCAACAGTGGAACCCTACCAACTGGAGTCAACAGCCAACAGTTCAAACAGGAGCTCTGAATCAGAACGAGAACAGAGACCCCTCTGTACCAGCCCAACCCGTTTATGCAGTAATTACAGAGACTCCTCAAAACCCTCCTGCCAGTACGTCTGGAGGAGAAAGCTTGAAGGATTATTTATCCAACTCAGTTGCAAACATTAAAAAGGAGTTGATGGATGTGATTACAGAACAACTACAGACGTTGAAAGTGAATACCGCAAGCATATCCAATGTTGCGGGAGCAGGAAGAGATGTGATGCGGTCAAATACTTGGTGTGGTAAGTGTCATCAAGTAGGCCATTTAGCCACTGAATGTACACGGAAACCAACCATCCCTGGAGCCTTTTGTTCCTACTGTTTGCGGAAGAATCATACAGAGGACATTTGCTCTCTGAAGGAGATGCATGATAGGAGAAGGAAGGAAGAAGACGCAAGATTCAACTTGCTGGAATCCAAAATGACAACACAAGATATTGGACCCAAGCCTAGAGAGTTTGGTCCTAATTTCGGACCCAGAAGATTTCCTTCTCAAAGTTACAGAGGAAGACAGTCTGGCGGTGGTCAGAGATCAGAAGTGAAATGTTACAGATGCGGAGAAAAGGGACACATTTCACCAAATTGTCCAAATCCTCGAAGGTCAGTGGATTTCAAGCCCTTATGCAGTCGATGCAAAGGAGAAAGCCACAGTGCAAAAGACTGTCCAAGCCCAGCCCCAGTGAAAAACAGTGCACCTGATAGTCCAGCTAAGGCCCAAGAGCCTACCTCCAATTTAGTGGAATTGGAAGTTGCTGCCATCACGCGTGCAAAGCAGAAGGAACCACCTATCGAGAAAGAAAATAACCCTCCTGCCAGAACAGTGAAGTTCAATCTTCCACCAGAAGAATAGAACAAAATAGAGCCTAATAGTGCCGTATAGAGCCCTACAGTGCCACAGAGAGTTACAGAGACAGTTACAGAGACAGGACCAGAGGTCCAGGATACAGAAGAGGAGGAAGTGCCACAAGTGGCAAAAGAAGTTCCTGTAATTCCTCTGTTGGAACAAAAAGGGAAAATGAAAATGGGTGTTGCCCCATTCCCTAATCGGTTAGAGAAGCCAGTGGATCCTATTAAGGAATACGATCTGGTCAGAGATCTAGATACCTTTAGACCAAACCTCACATTCCGACAATTATTGTTGTTGTCTCCCAGTTGCCGGAAAAGATTCAAAAGTATACTGACAAAAAGACGTGGTTTAAGGATTGCTCCCTCAACAGTGACAAAGTCCAACAAGGCTCCAGAGCCTGTAAAAGAAGTGGATGTGGCTAATGCTTTTCTAGATCCGGGTACTCTAGAGACTGGCGTGTGGATAGAAAGCTGCTTCATTGCAAATGCACTGATTGATGGTGGTTCATCAGTGAACATTATGACGGATGTGACAATGAAGGATCTAGGCCTACAAGGTGTGCAACCAACCCAATGGCTCATCAGACTGGCGGATCAGAGTAGAATCAAGCCTTTGGGCATTCTTCCATATGTGAAGACTACAGTGGCTGGAAAAGATTATTGGCTGACCTATTTGGTGGTGAAGCCAAACTCTTATGGTACATCCTATCCCCTGTTACTGGGCAGACCATGGCTTTTTGAAGCCCGAGCAAGGACGGATTGGTTCAAAGGAACTTTGACCTTGGGTAGATGACCCAACAAAGTGGTGCTGAAACTGTATGGTTCTCAAAAAGGACATGGATCCACCTCCTTGGAATTATCTTCTGACTCCCCTAATGAGGCTACAGATGGAACGTCAGCAGACGAAGATGCTGTCAAACAGATCCTTCCCAAGAAAACAATGGCACATTCCTTAACAGTGAAAACTGTAAGCCGACTTCCAAAAGATGCAAAGCCATTATCAATGGGTGAATACTTCCTGCCTGAACCAGAAATGACTTCTGAAATCACTTCTGACAGTGAGATAGAAGCATGGATGTACTGCTCTCCCTGTTACATGGTCACAGCAGGAACAGAAGCAGAAGCAGAGACAGAGGCAGAAGAGGAAACATAGAATCTATTCTTCTGTTACAGAGCTCCTACAGAGACAGAAGCAGCAACAGGAACAGAAGCAGAAGCAGAGACAGAAGAGGTTGAATATGATATGGACGAAGAGAATGATGAAAGTGAGTTAGAAGAATCTATCCCACCTGAAGAGGATACATTTGAGGAAGAAGTTCCAGAAGCATCAGAAGCCGATGAGCTCATGCTATGGGACAGAATGGTGATGGTACCATTCGGTCTGGTAAATGGATCTTCTCATATGCAAAACCTTTATAAGAAATGGATTAAGAAGAACAAGCCGTCTTTTGAGAGTGGCTCCTGCCGTCCTAACCTATCCTTGCCAAAGAAAGATGATGATGATGCACCGTGCCAACAAGCACCAATCCAACTAACCCAACAAGCATCAGAGGGTCCCTGTTATGTGATGTTCCTGGATGTGTCATCATCAGAAGATGAGTCTTCAAGCCAAGAGGTAATTAATTTTGAAACCAAACCCGAAACGGCTCTTATCCCATTTCAACATCTTAAGAAGCAACCTAAGTCTCCACCAAAAGAAGAAGTTGGTTCTAGTGGGACATCAGAAGAGGACACCACTCCCTTGAAGGAGTCGGATCTCTACCCAGAATCAGTCCGTGGGACCTTCATCCGTGAAGTAGAAGGTGAAAGGTAGTTAACCTTTGTGGATTCAGAAGGCACAGATTGCAGAAGAAGACCAATCCAAAACAACCTTCACCACAGAATGGGGGACCTACGCTTACCGAGTGATGCCATTTGGACTATGCAATGCCCCTGCTACTTTCCAACGAGTCATGATGGCTGCATTTCAAAATCATCTGCATGACTTTATTGAGGTATATTTGGATGACTTCTGTGTCTATAGTTTGATCCGTGAACATTGGGAGCACCTGGAGCAACGCTTTGACCGATGCCGGGAGTATGGGATTTCCCTCAACCTCGACAAATGCATCTTTGGGGTCTCTTCTGGAGTTCTGTTGGGCCACATTGTCTCTGTACAAGGGATATCAACAGACCCTGCAAAGATTGAAAAGATCGCAGCTCTGACAGCACCCACCAACCTCAAACAGTTGAGGGGATTCCTAGGCCATGTGGGTTACTACAGGAGGTTCATAGCCCATTTTGCAACAAAGGCAACCTCCTTGCACAAGCTTCTGAGGAAAGATGCAGAGTTTACTTGGACAGAAGAATGTGACAAAGCCTTCCACACTCTGAAACAGTGTCTGATAGAGGCACCCATTCTGCAACCTCCTGATTGGACGAAAGAGTTCCATGTACACACCGATGCATCAATTGAAGGCTTAGGTGCTGTCCTCTGCCAAAAGGGCTCCTCAAAGTTGGATCAACCGATCTATTATGCAAGCCGAAAAGTCACTGATAGGGAACGAAACTATACAGTGACAGAGCTGGAGTGCTTGGCAATGGTGTTTGCCCTGGAAAAGTTTCGCCACTACCTCCTATCTACCCACTTTAAATTTTATGTGGATCATGAGGCCCTGTCCTTCCTGATGAACAAAGAAGATGTGAAAGGACGTATGATGAGATGGCTCCTTTTGTTCCAAGAGTTCGACTTTGAGGTGATTACTAAGCCTGGTCGTTCCCATGTTCTGGCTGATCATCTGTCGCGTATCCCACAAACTGCAGACGAGGAGCAGGATGATCCAGACCTCCCTGATGCTTTCCTATTCTTGGTAGAGACTGTAACTCCCTGGTATGCAGACATTGCCAATCTACTGGCAACCCAACAGTACCCTCCTGGTATTTCTAGTCGGGAAAGGAAGAAGCTCATGCTAGAATCAGCCCCCTACACCCTGCTAGGCGGTGCACTGTACAAGAAAGGCAAAGATGAAGTGCTCAGAAGATGTGTTGCAGGAGAAGAGATTGGGATTGTTCTAAAGGCTTGCCATGACGAGCCATGTGGAGGTCACTTTGCAGGAGAAGCTACAGCAGGAAGGCTCTGCTAGCAGGTTATTGGTGGCCTACCATCCACAAAGATTCCTATGATTACTGTAAAAGATGTGATGCTTGTCAAAGAATGGGGAAACCCACCAAGACAAGTGCCATGCCACTGCAACCTATCCTTCCTTTGAAGCCGTTTGAGAAGTGGGGCATTGACTTTGTAGGTCCGATCGACCCTCCCACCAGAAGGAAACAGAACAGATACATCCTCGTATGTACGGATTATGTCACAAAGTGGTGTGAAGCTAAAGCCCTAAAGCGGGACGATGGTAACAGCGTGGCCCTGTTCATGTACGAGGATATCATCACCCGTTTTGGCAGTCCCTTAGAGTTGGTAAGTGATAGAGGCACGCATTTCCTCAACAAAGTCTTTGAAGAGTTGACAGAGTTGTATAAGATCCGCCATCGCAAGTCCACTCCTTATTACCCTAGAGCCAACGGCCAAGTCGAAGTCACGAATCGCATCCTCTACTCGATCCTGACAAGAACAATTGATGCACATCGTCGTGATTGGGATGATCGACTTACAAAGGCCCTCTGGGTGTACAGAACCTCCCATAAAGCAGCAACGGGACAGACACCCTTCCAGCTGGTGTATGGAACAGAAGCTGTTTTTCCTGTTGAACTAGAATTACCCTCTTTGAGAGTGGCTATTAAAGAGCGTTTGGGAGATGATGATTCACTGCAACGCCGTTTCCTGCATTTGGAATGTTTGGACGAAATTCGTAGGATGGCTCTACAGTGCATGGAAGCCACGCAAGCTCGACGTAAGGCTTACCATGACAGTTTCATCAAGCACAAGGAGTTCAAAGAAGGTGATTTGGTCCTAGCCTATGATTCACGCTTTGGCAAGTTTCCTGGCAAGCTCCAACAGCGGTGGATGGGCCCCTATAAAGTACTTGCAGTCAACCCTAATGGCTCTGTCCAAGTACAGACCGTGGATGCCTCTGATGATCCCTTTCTGATCAATGGATATCGCCTGAAGAAGTACTTCCCTCCTTGGGGATCTTGACAATTACGGACACTTGATCCTTTCCCTCGTTGGCGCGGCATTGTACTTCTTATGATGCTACTTTTGATAGCCGTTCTTCAATCACTCCTGATGAAGTGGACGCAACCCTCTATCTCCTCAAACCCCCCTTCTAGCCTTGATCTCTTATCCTCTATTTTCCACCAGCGACAGTGGCGAGGTGGGTTCTGACACATGGTCTTTCCACCATTCCCTTGTTCAATTTGAAGAAAAGAGAAAAAGAGAAAAAAAAAACATATCGGTCATGGGAGAAAATGACTAAGGTCCCTGTCATGCCGACCTATTCTTCGAGAAAAGGTGGAAACACCCTCGGGAATAGGGAAAAAAGAAAAGAAGAAAAAAAACAAGAAAAAAAAACAAAACAAATCTGTTATGAGAGAAAAGGAAGCAATTCCCTGTCATAGCACGCCTCGTTCCAAGAAAAGGTGATAAACACCCTTGGGCGAGAAGCTGGCTGTGGAAAAGGTGGTAACACCCAGCAGTCCAGAAGTGGATTCATTAATTGATATTCCCAGGATCCAATTCCGAAGCTGCCTCCCTTGGTACGCTGTGTCCTGGGTCTCTTTGCAAAGTGACTACCTGTCCTCCAGCCGACGACATGTTCCTATCCAACACAATGTTCGATTTGATGGCTACCTCCCTGGGTACGCCTCTTTAACAATTGATGACGCGATCTTCATCGACGAACAATCGAGTGATGTGAGCTTTCATCCTAACCGGATGGGGATGTGAGTATGGGCTGCCCTCTTATAACTATCAACAGAGAGTGAGACAGAGGGTGGGGCGAGAGACCAGTCTTTTCCCTTCAAATCAAATGAGAGGTGAGAAGTGTGAATGAAGTGTTGCATGCACGGGATGGGCCTCTCAAAGCACAAAGCACAATTTGTTTCTGTGCACTGCACTATAAGGCTCCCTTGCCTTCCTTCTCGCACCGTATGCCGGCACAGGGCGGGATGCACCGTTGCACCGTCAAGTGCGCACAAGGCATACAATCTTTTGCACAAGTGACTGTGAGGATTACATCAATGGGTTTCAGGAAAAGGCTGCCCTCTTGTATCTATCAACAGAGCGTGAGACAGAGGGTGGGTTGAGTGTGACTGGAGTTTCTTCAATCAATTACCGAGAGGTGAGATTGACGGACGTTACGACACTTGGAGTCAGGTATGTTTCAATTTCCGTGTGCACTCACGGGATGGGTCTTTGCCGTCATCACAAGACACGTCACCCTGTTCTGTACACTGCACTGTAAGGCTCGCTTGCCTTTCTTCTTGCACTTATGCCAGACGGGTTGGACGCACTAATGCACCATCAACTGTGCACCCTGGCATACTCCTTCTGCACCATTCCCCCTTGTCGATCTCTAAACCGGGTATGAGATATGGGTTTTAATCATTCTTCCTCGAGTGATATTAGTCATGGGGCGAGTGACTGTTCTTTCATTCCAATTGAGTGACTGTGAGTTGAGTGTAGTATCCCTCATCATCGACGAATTTCCTGCGATTCCTTCCATCAGCTACCTCCCTGGGTGCTGTCGCGTGGTCCCTGCCATGACGGACGTGTGCGCTGTAAAGATGCCTTGGTCCCTCCAGCGCCGACAACCACACTGGACGTGCCGTCGACACTCAACCTTGATTCTTGACGAAACGGGCCAAGTTTATCTAACCCTACACTTTGGTTTCTTCGTGCCGGTCATGTTTTAAGTGTGGGGAAGTTAGTGGATGGTCTGTGGCATGGTCTTAGGTCCCTGTTGTTCGGTTAACCTTATCCGTTAAGGTTTTAAGTGTGGGGACGCGTCCCTGCGCGTCTTCCGGGCATACTTTTCTGCGTCTGCCTTAACCTGTTCATGCATGAATGCCTTGCCTTGCTTTTACCCTAATGGGATCCCTTCCCACCCTTCCGGTTATGTTCCACCCACCCTTGGGGCTGTTCCCTTGCAGTTTTCCTTCATTCCTTGATTTTGAGGTCCTGCCATGTGAATGTACCCTACGTTCACCAAAATCCAAATCCAACCTTATAGCCCTATTCCTCCCATTGAATGGTCCATTTTTCCTTTTTACCTACCCCTGTTCCGGTGCACGGTTTTTGAGTTATTAATTTTTGAAGCATTTTACGCAATTTAGACGGTTTTCCATGTGAACGCGCTTTTCTTGCTTCGGAACCGTGATCTGACATCCTAGCCCTGACCACCACTTTTCCCCTGACATTTTTCCTTTTTATTCCGCATCATTCCGATACACGGTTTGTCCGTTATTAATTTTTCGGTTTTTTAAGACTTCTGCAATCTGCACTTGATGCCCCATCAAGTGCAGATTACAGAAGAAGACCAATCCAAAACAACCTTCACCACAGAATGGGGGACCTACGCTTACCGAGTGATGCCATTTGGACTATGCAATGCCCCTGCTACTTTCCAACGAGTCATGATGGCTGCATTTCAAAATCATCTGCATGACTTTATTGAGGTATATTTGGATGACTTCTGTGTCTATAGTTTGATCCGTGAACATTGGGAGCACCTGGAGCAACGCTTTGACCGATGCCGGGAGTATGGGATTTCCCTCAACCCCGACAAATGCATCTTTGGGGTCTCTTCTGGAGTTCTGTTGGGCCACATTGTCTCTGTACAAGGGATATCAACAGACCCTGCAAAGATTGAAAAGATCGCAGCTCTGACAGCACCCACCAACCTCAAACAGTTGAGGGGATTCCTAGGCCATGTGGGTTACTACAGGAGGTTCATAGCCCATTTTGCAACAAAGGCAACCTCCTTGCACAAGCTTCTGAGGAAAGATGCAGAGTTTACTTGGACAGAAGAATGTGACAAAGCCTTCCACACTCTGAAACAGTGTCTGATAGAGGCACCCATTCTGCAACCTCCTGATTGGACGAAAGAGTTCCATGTACACACCGATGCATCAATTGAAGGCTTAGGTGCTGTCCTCTGCCAAAAGGGCTCCTCAAAGTTGGATCAACCGATCTATTATGCAAGCCGAAAAGTCACTGATAGGGAACGAAACTATACAGTGACAGAGCTGGAGTGCTTGGCAATGGTGTTTGCCCTGGAAAAGTTTCGCCACTACCTCCTATCTACCCACTTTAAATTTTATGTGGATCATGAGGCCCTGTCCTTCCTGATGAACAAAGAAGATGTGAAAGGACGTATGATGAGATGGCTCCTTTTGTTCCAAGAGTTCGACTTTGAGGTGATTACTAAGCCTGGTCGTTCCCATGTTCTGGCTGATCATCTGTCGCGTATCCCACAAACTGCAGACGAGGAGCAGGATGATCCAGACCTCCCTGATGCTTTCCTATTCTTGGTAGAGACTGTAACTCCCTGGTATGCAGACATTGCCAATCTACTGGCAACCCAACAGTACCCTCCTGGTATTTCTAGTCGGGAAAGGAAGAAGCTCATGCTAGAATCAGCCCCCTACACCCTGCTAGGCGGTGCACTGTACAAGAAAGGCAAAGATGAAGTGCTCAGAAGATGTGTTGCAGGAGAAGAGATTGGGATTGTTCTAAAGGCTTGCCATGACGAGCCATGTGGAGGTCACTTTGCAGGAGAAGCTACAGCAGGAAGGCTCTGCTAGCAGGTTATTGGTGGCCTACCATCCACAAAGATTCCTATGATTACTGTAAAAGATGTGATGCTTGTCAAAGAATGGGGAAACCCACCAAGACAAGTGCCATGCCACTGCAACCTATCCTTCCTTTGAAGCCGTTTGAGAAGTGGGGCATTGACTTCGTAGGTCCGATTGACCCTCCCACCAGAAGGAAACAGAACAGATACATCCTCGTATGTACGGATTATGTCACAAAGTGGTGTGAAGCTAAAGCCCTAAAGCGGGACGATGGTAACAGCGTGGCCCTGTTCATGTACGAGGATATCATCACCCGTTTTGGCAGTCCCTTAGAGTTGGTAAGTGATAGAGGCACGCATTTTCTCAACAAAGTCTTTGAAGAGTTGACAGAGTTGTATAAGATCCGCCATCGCAAGTCCACTCCTTATTACCCTAGAGCCAACGGCCAAGTCGAAGTCACGAATCGCATCCTCTACTCGATCCTGACAAGAACAATTGATGCACATCGTCGTGATTGGGATGATCGACTTACAAAGGCCCTCTGGGTGTACAGAACCTCCCATAAAGCAGCAACGAGACAGACACCCTTCCAGCTGGTGTATGGAACAGAAGCTGTTTTTCCTGTTGAACTAGAATTACCCTCTTTGAGAGTGGCTATTAAAGAGCGTTTGGGAGATGATGATTCACTGCAACGCCGTTTCCTGCATTTGGAATGTTTGGACGAAATTCGTAGGATGGCTCTACAGTGCATGGAAGCCACGCAAGCTCGACGTAAGGCTTACCATGACAGTTTCATCAAGCACAAGGAGTTCAAAGAAGGTGATTTGGTCCTAGCCTATGATTCACGCTTTGGCAAGTTTCCTGGCAAGCTCCAACAGTGGTGGATGGGCCCCTATAAAGTACTTGCAGTCAACCCTAATGGCTCTGTCCAAGTACAGACCGTGGATGCCTCTGATGATCCCTTTCTGATCAATGGATATCGCCTGAAGAAGTACTTCCCTCCTTGGGGATCTTGACAATTACGGACACTTCATCCTTTCCCTCGTTGGCGCGGCATTGTACTTCTTATGATGCTAGTTCTGATAGCCGTTCTTCAATCACTCCTGATGAAGTGGATGCAACCCTCTATCTCCTCAAACCCCCCTTCTAGCCTTGATCTCTTATCCTCTATTTTCCACCAGCGATAGTGGCGAGGTGGGTTCTGACACATGGTCTTTCCACCATTCCCTTGTTCAATTTGAAGAAAAGAGAAAAAGAGAAAAAAAAAACATATCGGTCATGGGAGAAAATGACTAAGGTCCCTGTCATGCCGACCTATTCTTCGAGAAAAGGTGGAAACACCCTCGGGAATAGGGAAAAAAGAAAAGAAGAAAAAAAACAAGAAAAAAAAACAAAACAAATCTGTTATGAGAGAAAAGGAAGCAATTCCCTGTCATAGCACGCCTCGTTCCAAGAAAAGGTGATAAACACCCTTGGGCGAGAAGCTGGCTGTGGAAAAGGTGGTAACACCCAGCAGTCCAGAAGTGGATTCATTAATTGATATTCCCAGGATCCAATTCCGAAGCTGCCTCCCTTGGTACGCTGTGTCCTGGGTCTCTTTGCAAAGTGACTACCTGTCCTCCAGCCGACGACATGTTCCTATCCAACACAATGTTCGATTTGATGGCTACCTCCCTGGGTACGCCTCTTTAACAATTGATGACGCGATCTTCATCGACGAACAATCGAGTGATGTGAGCTTTCATCCTAACCGGATGGGGATGTGAGTATGGGCTGCCCTCTTATAACTATCAACAGAGAGTGAGACAGAGGGTGGGGCGAGAGACCAGTCTTTTCCCTTCAAATCAAATGAGAGGTGAGAAGTGTGAATGAAGTGTTGCATGCACGGGATGGGCCTCTCAAAGCACAAAGCACAATTTGTTTCTGTGCACTGCACTATAAGGCTCCCTTGCCTTCCTTCTCGCACCGTATGCCGGCACAGGGCGGGATGCACCGTTGCACCGTCAAGTGCGCACAAGGCATACAATCTTTTGCACAAGTGACTGTGAGGATTACATCAATGGGTTTCAGGAAAAGGCTGCCCTCTTGTATCTATCAACAGAGCGTGAGACAGAGGGTGGGTTGAGTGTGACTGGAGTTTCTTCAATCAATTACCGAGAGGTGAGATTGACGGACGTTACGACACTTGGAGTCAGGTATGTTTCAATTTCCGTGTGCACTCACGGGATGGGTCTTTGCCGTCATCACAAGACACGTCATCCTGTTCTGTACACTACACTGTAAGGCTCGCTTGCCTTTCTTCTTGCACTTATGCCAGACGGGTTGGACGCACTAATGCACCATCAACTGTGCACCCTGGCATACTCCTTCTGCACCATTCCCCCTTGTCGATCTCTAAACCGGGTATGAGATATGGGTTTTAATCATTCTTCCTCGAGTGATATTAGTCATGGGGCGAGTGACTGTTCTTTCATTCCAATTGAGTGACTGTGAGTTGAGTGTAGTATCCCTCATCATCGACGAATTTCCTGCGATTCCTTCCATCAGCTACCTCCCTGGGTGCTGCTGCGTGGTCCCTGCCATGACGGACGTGTGCGCTGTAAAGATGCCTTGGTCCCTCCAGCGCCGACAACCACACTGGACGTGCCGTCGACACTCAACCTTGATTCTTGACGAAACGGGCCAAGTTTATCTAACCCTACACTTTGGTTTCTTCGTGCCGGTCATGTTTTAAGTGTGGGGAAGTTAGTGGATGGTCTGTGGCGTGGTCTTAGGTCCCTGTTGTTCGGTTAACCCTATCCGTTAAGGTTTTAAGTGTGGGGACGCGTCCCTGCGCGTCTTCCGGGCATACTTTTCTGCGTCTGCCTTAACCTGTTCATGCATGAATGCCTTGCCTTGATTTTACCCTAATGGGATCCCTTCCCACCCTTCCGGTTATGTTCCACCCACCCTTGGGGCTGTTCCCTTGCAGTTTTCCTTCATTCCTTGATTTTGAGGTCCTGCCATGTGAATGTACCCTACGTTCACCAAAATCCAAATCCAACCTTATAGCCCTATTCCTCCCATTGAATGGTCCATTTTTCCTTTTTACCTACCCCTGTTCCGGTGCACGGTTTTTGAGTTATTAATTTTTGAAGCATTTTACGCAATTTAGAGGGTTTTCCATGTGAACGCGCTTTTCTTGCTTCGGAACCGTGATCCGACATCCTAGCCCTGACCACCACTTTTCCCCTGACATTTTTCCTTTTTATTCCGCATCATTCCGATACACGGTTTGTCCGTTATTAATTTTTCGGTTTTTTAAGACTTTTTCATGCGTATTTTTGACATTTTTCCATGTGAACCTGCCCTATTTGCATCGGAATTCCAATTTGATTTGACAGCTGTGTCCCTTGTACCTTCCCCTCCCTTTTTTCTTTTTCCTCCACCCTTTTTCGACTTCCGGATTTTTACTTATTCATTTTTAAATGCGTTTTCGGGAGTATTTTTGGAGTTTTTCACATGTGAACCCCTCTTACTTCCACCGGAACTGCGGTTTAACATGATAACCCTGTGCCACTCTTCCTGCGGACATTTTTCCCTCTTACTGCATGTCATTCCGGTGAATGGGTTGTCAGATATTAATTTCCGATCCCATTTTCGGGTTTGTTTTTTGGGTTTTTTCCATGTGAACGCGTCTTCTCTCCGTCGGAATTATGTTTTGATGTGATAGGATTGTCGAGCACATCTTTTTGCACAGTTTTTCTTTTTTTTGCACCTCGTTCCGATGCACGGATCTTTCGATATTAATTTTTAAATTGCGTTTTTGGTTTCTTTTTTGTGTTTTTTGCACGTGACCGCCTTTACCCCTCCCGGATTCTCCTTCATATATTTTTCTTGTTTTCCGCGTGCCGTCCTGCCCACTTTTTGTTTTTACACTATGTCGTTTTGACGTCCGGATTGGGAGTTATTAATTTTTCTTTATTTTTACGTTTTTCTCGCTCCCGTTTTGCGTGTGAACGCGCCCTTTTTCGATTTTACGAGTCTCCACGCGCCCCGCTCGTGTCCGCATAACCCGTTCCGTCATCCCAGCGTCATTTCAATCCCGTCACGGCAAATTTTTTTACCCTGCCACGCGCACGAGCGCGGGACGGGGGTACGCACCCTTGTCCCTACCCACCCCTTATCCTTTTGCCCCCTACCCTTTCCCCCACCTGCCCACCCCATGGCCCCCCCATGGGCCCCCACCCCTTCCCCCCAACTGCCCACCCCTTCCCCCCAACCGCCCTTCTCTCTCTCTTTCTCTCTCCCTTTCTTTCTCTCTCTCCTCCTACGTGCTCCGCCCTCTCCTTCTCCACCTTGTAACGTGTCCACTGGAACTCTCTAGGACATGTCTTAGCAGTCCATCGGAAAGGTTGTCTAGAAACTCCACCCGGCACTCCCATGGAATGTTGCGGGTTTTGTCATCTAGGACTTTCCGCGTCTGCCACGTAACGGAAGCGTCCTGGCCGTTCCCACTTAGGATCGGCTGGAATTGTTGGTCATTTACTAACAGCGACTAGCGTCAGACCTGATCGAACTACTTTACGTAGAACGCCTGGTCTGAAGCGGATTCATGATGCACTTGGTTCAAGGAGAATGGGAAACGAGAGGGATGCAAGGCTCGACCTCTCTGCCAAAAGGCATAGTCCCATTCCGTTCCCCTAAAACAGCCTGAATCGGGTAATCGGTACTTCCAAGTCATTGTTCTCCTTGCTTGTTTTGGTGATGACGATCATCCTCTGTCCATCGAAGATCTTGAGAAAAGTTCCCGGCTAACCGGGACCACCCATCCGTAGGACGGACCCATGGTCCATCCTCCGCACTTTCCTCGGTTTGTTTTAGTTATGTAATTACCTACCACATTAGTTTGACATATACAAACAGCTTCCTTGATTAACCCTGTTAAGCACTGGTTCCTTCACGTAATCTTATCACAGGACATAAAGAAAACAATGCCAAACAGCTCCTTTATTATCATTTTATCCTTTTATCTTTGGAATACAAGGAGTTCCTGCCCGTAGGCGCTTTCATAATCCGCCCGAAGGCTATCCAGTAATCCTTCCTGTGATTACTATCCCAAGTTTCCGCCCGTAGACTAGTATGCGGGCCTCGAGATCCAATCCCGAGTCACGTTAGTCTCTTGTGCAGGGCCCGGAAGGCGAGGGATTTACGGCCAAAGCCCCCTCTGGCACCCAAGCGTCCTCCTGCTCCAAGCAGAACTCAACGGAGAGACCTCTCACGGCGGGTTCGGTCCACGTTCCCGGCGCGGTTCACAACCCCCTTGGTTAGGGTCAGGCAGGCAGTCGGGGGTAACTGAAGCTGCCTCTCAGGCACCAACCTGAAGCTTTAGATATATTTTCATCCTTTAGTTTATTGAGCAAACAATGCAAACAGTCCTTTCTAAACTGTTACAAGCACAATCAATTTCAGTGGTCTTTTAGCTGGCAAACTGTCAAGGAGTGACTTCCTTTCCTCCGAATGCAATCCGCATTCGTTCCGGAATCAATTGCAACTTGGCAAGATTCCTATCATTCTTGGGTTAGGGTCATACCCTACCCATACTTTAGTGTTTAGTTGTGGTAGGTTCCAGCGACCATGTCGCTTCAGTTTATTGTCTGGTCATTTTCAAATACCTAACTTTCCTTTTCCTTGGCAAATTATCCCCAAGAAAAGTGAGTAACAGGATGATTAGTCATCCTCTTGTAAGTTAAATTCTTTCAATAACTTGCCAACCTCATTTTCGAGAGATGACAAAAACTCTATTGTGGACAAATCTCAAGACTATACAATGTTGCGGCTTTGTGCACAATTATTGCATCTATTCCACGGAATCCTTCTATCCATTACTAAGCGTTTCTCGATCTCGGAGTTTACCTCCATCGGGTAACAGGGTTTTATTGGGTATCCTCCAAATCATTCCTAATTAGGTTGGCCCGTGGTTCTAGAAATATGCAACTTCATCGGAGTTTCATCATGATCCTTAAGATAAAACCTTAGATCATTTCATGCATGAACAACCAATTGCTTCGACATTTGTGAATGTGTGTAAGATCTTTAGATTCACGGTTCTTGTCTAAAGCTAGGTCGAATCATTATTGCACTAAACCCTAGTTAACACTTAGGATTCCTATCATATTGACTCAGTCATGTCTATACGAATCCTTGTGGTTTGGATTACTTAGTCAATTCAACTAGGTTTGTCTTGCGCCAAGGATGATCCTTTTAAGGGTAATAACTAAATCTAACGGGATCAATAGTTATAACTCCTCCAATTCGCGTAGACATGCGATTGATTGCCTCTACGTATCGCATGGTTCATGATAACTTTATCTTTCCTTGGTGCCCGATAATCTGGCTACTAACTTTGCCTAGGACCTACTAGGTCTTACATCAATAGTCGTACTTACAACCTTGTTGTCTACACTTTGGCATCTTATGCTTTGACTCCTAATTGCGGCTCTTAATGAATGACATTTTTCACATGACGACTACGCAATTTATAACATTCTCCTAGCTACGAAGTAGTCGATTAACTCTTGCAAAACTAGTGTTAATTTATTCCATCTTACAAGCTACTTGCAAGTCCATACGTACACTTTAGTACTCTATTAATTCTTTCCGAATGATACCTTATGATGCTAACCTTTTTCCTATGAAATCATTATGAGAAGTATGTTACCTAATGTGCAGTATACGCTTATTTCTAGCATGTCTAGGACGAAGATAATGCACTTATAAATTCCCTTTCTTTGCCTAGGTTTAGACTCACTACCTTGAAACGGTACCAAAACTACATGCATCTAACCTTCTAATCGTTCAAATTCATGACAATTTCAATCTTACCTAACGCTCAAGAGATGTATTCCCTTCCAATTTTCATATGCTTTGAAATTTAAGCGAAAAATGCTATTTCCTTTTATGGGCTAAGTGCGCCTAATCATTTCCTTATGCGGAATTAACACGGAAGAACCTGGACTTGTGGAGTCGGGGAGATGTCCACTTGTATATTCGGAGATGAGCCTCCCGCGGTCGCCTCTTGGGATCTTTTCGGGGCCATCGTACACGTAGGTTCGGCTTCTGAATTCGCTTTCGTCGTCTACGGATTGTTTTGCCTTGACATGCAACCTTCCGGCCTTTGCCTTTCCTCGTAAGTGGAAGATTCTTTTACGGAATGTCGCTTGCGGTGAAGGGCTTAAAAGACTTATCGCGGGAAGCCTTTTTCTGACGGTCTAGTGGGGTCCTTATGGCCCCTCTTCAAATCCCGGAAAAGGGGTATTAATGGCCTATTCGAAATTGTGGTGGGAAAGGTATTTCGGGACGGTGGTGGGAAAGGGGGTTATGGAGGCCCCCTTTGGAAGCTTCTAAAAGAAGCTTCCAAAGAAGCTTTTGAGCTTCACAGAAGCTCGTGTGGATCGTGGTCAGCCCGGCGGGCGGCCTGAACTGGCCGTGGTCAGGATGGTGGTGGCGCTCGAGGCGTGGCGGTTGGACAGCAGCTGGCGGCGGCGATGGCGTTGGCTGGGCGACAGCGCGGCGGACTGGCGGCCTCTTCACGGCGACGACTTCACCTCCCTCACAGTCTCCTTCTCACAACCTCTTCCTTCCCTCTCTCCTCCTAAACACACCCCCTTGATGGGGGGTGTTTTTATAGGCCTTGGGGGTGGGGAAGGGGGTCTCCACCCACGTGGAGAGCTTCCCCATGCAACCCCCACTTTGCCATCCTCCCCTCCACACTCCCTTTCCTCCTGCCATGCATCGGCTGGGGGAAGGGATAAATATATAAAAAAATTTGCATTAATTTAATTAAATTGCCCTTCCCAAGAGGGTTTTTTGCGGTTCTTGCGGTTTTGCCCTCCCGGTCTTGATTTACCAAAACGGAGGACCCTATTTCACGTGCGCGGCTCACACCTTATGCGGTCAATAATTTCAATGCAAGAGATACCTTTTACACAGGGTTTACACGGTATGCGGAAGGTTAATATTTACGGTACGGTTACGCGGAAATATTACATTCTCTCCCCCTTAGAAGAATCGAGATGTCCTCATCTCGAGATAAACTGGGGATATTGAAGATTGAGAGAGCTTTCATCCATCCAGGTAGCATCCTCTTCGGGATAATCTTGCCACTGGACGAGGCATTCTCTCAAGGTTCTAGATCTCAACTGTCTCTCCCTGACCGTGGCCAATACCTTGACGGTGTCCCTCGCTGAGCTTGGGGCATTGCTTTCTGAAGTGACCGAGTTCATTGCAGTGGAAACATCGGATGTTTCGGCCATTACCGTGAGTAGGAACAAAGTTGTTGACGTTATTTGTCCTTGCCTTCTTTCTTTGTCCCTGATTGTGGCCTTGAACTCTCTTAACCTGGGGTCTGAATGCTCCTCCGCTTGGGTCGCTATAAGACCAATTCTTAATACTCCTTGGTTTAGCTTGCACTTCCTGAATTATGGGTGCCGCTCGAATGAGTGCATCCTGAAGATCTGATGGTCTCATAGATTCGAGACGGGTATTTACAGGTGGATTTAAGCCTGCGCAAAATTTGGACACCTGCTGTGTCGTATCCATTCGTGGCGCATACTTTAAGAGTGAGACAAACTTAGAGTAATATGCGTCAAGCGTGAGTCCTAACTGTTTTAGCTCATAGAACTCATTCATTTTTTGTGTACGATATGCGGGTGGCAAATATCTCCCTTGCACGGCTTGCTTTAACTTCTCCCAGGTAACAGACCCCTCTGAAATCCCTTGATCCCTGCACCATTGCTTCCACCATAGTCTAGCTTCACCGGTGAGTTTTAATTTGGCTAGCATGGCCTGATTGGTAGGTGCAGTGCCAGCGGCTTCGAAGTAGTCCTCCATAGATTCAATCCAAATCTCAGCGTCCGACTGGACGAATCTGCCTCTCCCGTCAAACTCGGGTGGCTTTATTTGTTTGAGGAGGAACTTCTTCTCCTGGATCACAGTAGTACCTGATGTAGGGGGCGAATTTGGAACCTGTACCTGGGGTTGTGCCTGGCGTAAAAAGTTTTCTTAACGTTATTATATGATAATTGCCATTAGCTTATCTTTAGTTCAGCTAATTCGTAACTCATGAAGCAACTAGACTTTTTGCAACAACTTTGATGCACAATCGGATAGTGATAAAAATAAGTCCTTATTTATATTCATATGGCGTAACCTCATACAACATCTCGAGTGATGATAATCCAATCATTACATTTAGTTTGGGGCGAACAACATAGTATTGGATTTGTCTACAGGAACTGTGTAGTAATAGGGTTTTGGGTCATGTATCTTTAGGAATCGATAACTCATCGGAAGTTCAGGATATCCTTTCCGCTGGAAACCATACTTCCCATGGCGGCCCAATACCTTAACCCTATCAGCTGGAATTACACGGGTTACTTCCTCATAAACATATGAGTTTAATTCAACTCTACGACCTCGAATATGCAAAGTCGAATTCACGTGAGCTTCCACAAAAATGAACAGCTTCACGACTTTCAAATCTTCCAACCACTTGATCCTCTTCAAGTTGGTCTGTAGATAAGCGAACCGGTGGGCAGCTATGTAGTAGATTCCTGAAGACCCAGTCCATCTTCGCTCTATATATAGGGGTGATGGGTTATAAATCTGTTCCAAGATGTTCATCATTCCAATTCTCTGCCTATAATGCGGAGAATGCATCGCAGTCATGAACATGATCCGGAACACCAAAAACTTGTTCCACGCCTCGTAATTCTGCAAGACAGTATTGAAGATGAGAAAATGTTTGGACAGGAACAATTTCTTTACTTCACTTCTAATGAAATCTTATGAAAGCAATTCCATTATAAGTCGGCTCTGATACCAACTGTAACGTGTCCACTGGAACTCTCTAGGACACGTCTTAGCAGTCCATCGGAAAGGTTGTCTAGAAACTCCACCCGGCACTCCCATGGAATGTTGCGGGTTTTGTCATCTAGGACTTTCCGCGTCTGCCACGTAACGGAACGGCCTTCCGTTACGTGGCAGACGCGGAAAGTCCTAGATGACAAAACCCGCAACATTCCATGGGAGTGCCGGGTGGAGTTTCTAGACAACCTTTCCGATGGACTGCTAAGACGTGTCCTAGAGAGTTCCAGTGGACACGTTACACACCTCCTCCCTCCCACGCGCCCTCTCCTTCTCCACCTCCTCCCTCCTACGCGCCCTCTCCTTCTCCACCTCCTCCCTCCTACGCGCCCTCTCCTTCTCCACCTCCTCCCTCCTACGCGCCCTCTCCTTCTCCACCTCCTCCCTCCTACGCGCCCTCTCCTTCTCCCCTCCTCCTCCCTCCAGCAGCGCCCTCCCTCCCCTCCTCCTCCCGCCAGCAGCACCCTCCCTCCTCGTCGTCCTCCTCCCCCACCGCCTCCTTCTGCCTATCCCCCCGCCGCAGGTCGCCGCGCCACGTAGGCCGTCGCGCCTCCAATCGCCGCGCCATGCAAGTCGTCGCGCCTCCAGCTGCCAGTCGCCACGAAGGTTGCCGAAACGCCGCCGTCAGCCGCCGACATCGCCACCCTGCCGCCGGGTTGCCGCCGCCGCCACCTTCCTGCTCCACCTCCTCTCTAACCCTCCTTAGGTTAGTTCTACTAACTTTAGTTAGTTAAACTAACCCTAATTAAGTTAAACTAACCCTAATTAACTTAAACTAACCCTAAAGTAGTTAGTCTAACCCCCCTAGGTTAACCTAACCCCCTAGTAACCTTACACCTAACCTACCCTAAACTAACCCTAGTTAGTTCCCTAAACTAACCCTAGTTAGTTTACTAACCCTCCCCTAGTTAGTTGACTAACCTAACTATAGTTCACCTAGACTAACCTAACCATAGTCAACTTAATTAACTAAGGCCTACCTAGTTAACTTACCTTGACTAACCTAACTTAGTTGACTAACCTAGCCTAGTTGACTAACCTCAGCCACCTAGACTAACCTGACTTGCCTTGGGCAGACTAACATGACTTACCCCCACTAACCAGACTTAATTGACTTATGCCTAACTGACTTATCTGATTAATGTGATTTAGGTGATTTAATTAATCACTACATTAATTTTTCCATAAAAAAAATTCAGAAAAATTTCTAAAAATTCCTTTTGCCTTTTGTCCATTTTTGGGAGTTTGTCCGCTGGACATTACCCACCCTATAATTTCTGAAAATTCAATATTTCCTAATTTCACCTCCAAATTGCCAATAAATGTAGAAAATTCATTTAAAAATTCTAAAACAATTCTAAAAAATTCTAACAAATTCCCCTCACCTCCTTTCATCATTTTTCCTTTATTCAAACATAAATAATCACACCTTAACACAAAAAAAATAAAAAATAAAAAATAAATAAAAAATAAAAAATAAATAAAAAAATAAAAAACTAACAAATATAAAATTAAAATAAACAACCAACACAAACCCAATCCACACATCCGCTAAGGTGTTGTTATTGTTGTTTCATCAGTGATCTTTACTTTTCCTTTACTGGATTCACTTCTTTTGGTGGACTCTTCCGTGCGCATTTCCGCATTACATACACACCCCTTCCAGGTATTTATTTTATGTGCTTTATTTATTTTTATTTTCCCCCTTAATCACAAATTAATTGTTAAAATGAACCCTTTAATTCACCCACAGTTTCCACGCGCATTCGCGCTCAATACACATACTTTTTAATTAAAATAAACCCACCGTTCACTTAGCACGCGCTACGTGTGCTACAGAGGCACTTTAAAATTTTAAATAAAATGAACCAGCCGTCACAAGAGCACGCGCTGGCAAAAAAGCGCTCCACATCACTTTAATTTGTAAATAATGAATTGCATTTAGAGACCCAGTCGGGAATCGAAGTCCGGGAATCGAATAACTGCACCGCTTCACCTAATAATTGGTAATTTAAATTACTAATAAGGAACTGCCGTTTTCTTGTTAAGGTTTATCACCTAATAAAAATTCACCCATTTTTAATAATTGATTAAAATAAACCCTTCATTAAATTAATCCCCCCTCACTGCACTTACTTTCCCTTTTTAATGAACCGTTTCGAGGGATGGGTATGCGCAGTCATCAGTATTGTTTTCCATGGTCCTGTCTTGGTTTATCACAGATTTAGTTTTGATGTGTCGGATGTGGTATAATTTTGGTTTCCTGTCTTAGTTACGGTTACGGGTACGGTATGCAGTTTTTTTCTTTTGTTGCCTGATACGAGGTCCAGGGTGTTTGTCTGATGCATCGCATGAAGCTTTCGGTCGCATTTGTCTCGAGGTCATGTCAAATTTTTTCTAGGATGTGGTTTGCTTGGGGTTAGTAGGTCGAGTCACGTTTTATTGGTAATTCTCTTATCCTTGGTTTTTTGTCTGTTGCTTTGCAGGCATTCTCCTTGATTGTCTGTATTTGTGGTGTGTGTGCAACCATCTGAATGGCGCCTTCTCATGCTCCTCCCCCTATCCAGTACGTCCCATTAGTTAGTAGGGATTACTCTTCCCTACTTACTTTTGAGCCCCTCACGAAGGCGGGACTTGCTGCTTTTGTGGCCACTCCTTTTCCATTACTTCCAGAGGATCTGTCGTTATGTGATGAGTTCCTGGCCTCTTACAGCAAGAAGACAGGCGTAGTCCAAGGAATGTTTATGACTTTGACATCTCGAGGCTTAGGGAAGGCTCTGTCTCTTCCCTCCAAAGGAGAACCTTTTGTGACCACTCGTTAGCTCTTCTCTAATGAAGAGATTCTGAAGCTGTTGCAAAAGCAGACAAGGGAAGTCCTTGATGTTAAGAAGGTGATAAACTCTTCAGGAGTTTCTTTTTCTATGATCACTGATTCCGTATGGAAGACGATGTGTCAGTTCCTTCAGGACAGGTTTATGCCTGCCAAAACGCCATCCCACTATTTGTCCAAAGAGCTTTTCACAGCTTCCAGGATGGTGCTGAAAGGAGTTGCTATTGATTGGAGCACATACCTCCTTACTAAAATGGATCAGCATTTTGTTAAAGTCACCAGGGGTAATGTTACCAATGTTACCTATGGATCATATTTGTCTGCCTTCTTGACCTATTCAGGTTTACAGAAGACTGTACCTCCACCTCCTCCATCAGATTCAGTACCTCCTCCTCCACCTTCAGAAGAGTCAGAACCCATTGACATAGAGGATGATGATTCTCCGCCTCCCCTGGTCATACAGCGCAAACGCTTGAAGAGGGTAGCAGATAAAGCCCCTTCTGTACTTCCCTCAGTGCCTATCCCTGCTACTTCTGGCAGTGAACTCCCTGGGTATCTCACTTGCAATAACCTGTTCAGAGCACATCGAGAAGGCTCTTTGGAGATCTCAGTTCCTTCCCTGAACAGTCTCGTCTCAGGAGATGCCATTCCTTTCCTCTGCAAGGATATTCAAAGTTCCATTGAGTTGTCAGTGACAGCATGTGTTCAACAGCTGTATGCATCTTTCTATGAAGAGCTCATGCAGTCCAAAGACCAGTTGCATAAGGCAACCTCTGAGTTAGCTTCTGCTAAGGATACCCTAGCAGATTTATTTAAGCAAATGGAACAACAAACCCAACTGGTTGCCACCCAAAGCGATGAGATTTCTTCATTGAAGACCCAATTATTCGAGGCTCAATCACAGGTTACTAGCCTTTCAGAGGAGAAGGAGAGGATGTCCAGCGAAGCGAAGGAATTCCAAGCTATCTTAGATGACAAGCTTTCAGCTTTACAGATGGCTAATGACACAGTGGCCAACCAAGCCTCCCAAATCCAGCAGTTGCAAGATCAGCTTGCAAAGTCCCGCTCTGTTCCTCCAAGCCCTCCTGTTCCATTAATTCCTTCTCTTTCACAGCAGGACTTGGCTGCCCTACAGAGACAGGCTACTTTGTGCCCTCTATTCCAAGATAAAGTGGAAAGATTGCAGTCCAGAATGGACTTGTTATGGTCTACCTTTGAACAGTTTCAGGAATATGTCTTACCAGACCATTCTTTCTTTGTCCACTACCACTTACAGAAGTTGGTCTTCTATATGAAGCTTTCCACGATGGATTTACCTTTTCTAGAGGATGGTTGGAGTGGGGCTTGGTCTGCTGAGTTGTTGACAGAGGTAGTCAGAATGGTCTTTGAAGATTCTGTCACGCCAGACACCATGTTGATGTCATACATGTATCTACGAGGAGATTTGTTAATTCCAGATGAGGTAGATATGGCATGGTATGTGGGGGATGTGGTCTTACAGGCTGTTTTGTATGACAATCATTTGGAGTTGTGCATAGCTGATATGTTTCAAAGTTATTCCTCCAAAGTAGCTGATTGTCATGATAATTCGTGGCATCCCATGATTGATTCGGTGGTCCTCAATCAAAGACAAAACACAGCTCCTACCTTTGCCCAGAGTACTAATCAACTGAGGATGGATCTCTTAACCTATCTTTCCAAACATAATCCATTTGATGCTACATTCTTTGATCCCTATCATAGATGATCTCTCTTAGGACCTTCTGTTCCTACCCTCCTTTATTACCAACAAATGGCTCACCGCTATGCTATATATTTTTCCCTTTGTCAATCTAATTCCACAATAATTTTACCACTTCTTTTCCAACCTTCATCTTTCCCTCAAATTCCTATTTTCACTTACTGTTCCTTTATTGAGGATAGGGTATTTTCCCCTTCTCCACCCTGTCCTTCACCCCTCATTAATGTACCCTCCACATTTTCTATTTATCAGTTAACACTGTTCCTTAGTGATTCCTTACAAATTTCTGCCACTCCTTCTTTAACCTTTTCTTCCTTTTATGATTTTTCTTATCCTTCCCTACATCCACTTTCCCTTATTCCACTACCCTCTCCTAACACTTCCATATCTCAACCACCTCAGTTAGTTAGTGACTGTGACGGGTTTGATAATCAGATTTCCAGAAGAAGGGGATGGAGTTCTTATGATTGCCTTACAGGACCGCAGATTAATTGGCCAGTAATTCCGGGAGAATGGACAGCTTCTAGTCAAGCTTATCAAAACTATGTTCATTTTGCCCAACAGTATTCACAGTCTGCCGATCCCTCAGTGAGATTAACTGCTCACTTTGCTTGGTACCTGGCGTATATGCATAGGCACTCTCATAATGATTCCAAGCCTATTCCAAAGTTGTGCATGAATGTCAATGTAAGCATTGATTCCCAGCAGCTAGAGATACTGTATTTTCATGCCCTCTGTTTGCCTAGCAGATACCTGGTCCTGTTGGAAAGGATGTGCTGTCTCCAATTTTTTCAAAATCCTCCTAAAAACTTTGTAGATGAATCCTTATCTATGGATCGATTCCGACAACATCAATCTTTTAAGAGGGATCATCTTCATTGATACCTTTCCAATGTATCGTGGAAGCTTTCTAATGAAAAACTCTCTTTTTGAAGGAGTCATTCAGATGGTTGTGTTGTGTATTAGTGTTTGTGTTGTGAGTTCATTTATGTCAAACGAACGTGGTAGTTTCCTATTGGATTTCGTGTACGAGCTACGTTTTGGAAAATTGTGGTGATGGGGTCGTGGTTGGAGAGTTGAAGCTGATGCTGAAGAAGAAGAAGCAAACTCTTATATCCTTTACAAATTTGTGGTGATTTTTAGTTTGATAAGAGGTGTTAATGTATAAAGAGTTTTCCTTTCTTTATATTTTTTATATCAGAAACAGGTTATAATTTGGGGTCGTGGTGGATGGATTCTTTGTGAAAAGATATTGAAGATTAAAGTTGAGCTTTTCCCTGAACTTGTATTCCCTTTTTCTTGGGTCGCGAGGACGCTTCCTTATTAAGTGTGGGGATATGTTGAGTGTTGAAATGACTTGTTTTTTGGCTGATTTTTGTTATTTTTGAGAGCTGAATGGTTGATTTTATGAGATGATTGATTGATTTGGAAGTGGATTGAGAGTGTTTTGGATGATATTGATTGTGTTTTGGAAGTTCATGATGTTTGTTGATGGTTCTGTGATGTTCTGATAGGTTCTGAATGGTTCTGTATACCTTCTGTTTTGGTCTGTTTTGTTCTGATTGTCTTCTGTAAGGAGGGAAGGAGTATTGATTGATGAAGAATGAGATATTGTGAAAGCTTATTGAATGGTTTGTGAGAGTTTGGAATGATTTGAGAGTGAGTTATGTGGTTTTGATGATAATCTGTAACCTTCTGTAGGTCTTCTGTAGAGCTTCTGTTCTGTTCTGTTTCTGTTCTGTTCTGTACTGTAGCTGTTCTGGTACTGTTCTATAGACTGTTCTGTATGCTTCTGTAAGTGTTCTGTGGAATGTATGTGTGACTTTGGGAAAGTTTTCTAGCCTTGGAAAGAGGTGAATACAAGTGCAAAAGAGCTGAAGGAAGTGGAAGAAGTAGCTGCTGAAGACTCAAGTGAAGACTAGAGTGAAGTGACAGTAGTGAGCTATGAAAGGACACTGTAGTGGCTCTGGTGACCCTTCATATCAGACATACCTCTTGGGAGGGGTATCCACGACCTAAGAGTGATTATTGAGAGTGATTTTTGAGAGATTGTAGTGAGGATATGATGTATTATTGATAGAGAGAGAGAGAGAGAGAGAGAGAGTCAGAGATAGTCAATTTTACTCAAACAGAGTGATTGTATATGAGAGATTGAGAGAGAAGACTATGAAGATATTGAAGATGAATACTATGTGATGTATTTCCATTCAAAGATGGTGTATTCCTTTGCTTTCTTTGTTCTATTGATGGATTTTATGAAGATATTGAAGCATATGGTTGATTCTATTAAAATCCGTGGGAGATCTACTTGATGCTGCACGAAGATTTGTTGTGCCTGGTGTTCTTTTCTTCATTGTGATCATATGAAACATGATAAACAAGCTTGTTGATATTACAAGATAGATTTTCTTGCAAGAGAATTCCCTTTTCCTTGGTGTTCCTCTCGAGGCTCCATCTAGGCTATTAGACGATTGTGCCATTTGCTTTGTTGAGCGATCAGCCTTGCCTTGAGCAATGTTGTGCCTATGATGCTTGTTCTCCCCTTGGGAAATCAAAGGCTCTTTGGGCACTAATGATTTTGTGCATGCTCAATGGCTACATATGACATCTATCTATTTAGCATGCTAGGCTGAGGCTCTTTCTTTCGAACAATCATGTCTGGTTTGTTGCCTCGAGACCTAGAGTTTCTCTTAGATTTCCTCCTGTGCTTCATTGCTTTTGATGCACTCTGGCCTTCAGCTGATGGAGGCAGTTTAGCAAGGGATTTTGGTACCCAAATCCATCGGTTACTTGTGTAGTACCCTTGAGCACGTAGCAATGCTTTGGATATCCATCGCGGTGTTGTGCTGACCCTCCATTGATGCATGTGTCTATAAGGCTTGGGCTTCTTTTGGGGTCTTCTACGATATTTGTAAGTCCAAAGTCCGTCCTTGGCATTATCTTTTGACCTTCCTGGTTTAAGCGTGGCCTCACTCACTGGCTCTCATTGTTCGACCTGTGCTTGTATTAACTCTTCCAACAAGTCCTTGCTCTCATTACCAGGCTTGCTTGGTATGTCAGAATGCTCCTTGCCCTTCCCTCGAGGTTTGGTGAGGTCACCCTTGCTAAAAGTCGTGATTATCCTCACACCTGGTAGTGTCAGGTGTATTCTCTGTGCTACATAGTCAGCCTCACACTTGGTTGCCCTTTTGAAGGGTCTTCTTAGGAGGGTTTCTTTCCTGTAGCTAGCACTATTTGGAGGAACATGAAATAGGATAGGCAAGCTTTCAGTTTCAATTGTTGCAAGGATATTGCACTTTCCTATGAGTGCTTGTGGAGGTCCCCCACCATAAGGGCTAAGAGTTGCATTAGTCGGTGTCAGCTCTGGTTGGCCTAGTAGGGTCCATGCTTCATAGGTCAAGATGTTAAAATCTACTCCTTCATCAATCATAGCATCGATAGTATGCTCTCTTTTCGCGCTGAGTTTGACCCTAAGATAAGCAGGTGGTACTATGTCTTCATCTTCCGGGTATTGGCTTGTAAATTTAAGCCTTCTGACAGATGCCTTTGAGTCCCTAACTGCATAGTCAGACGTGGATTCTCTACTGAGGTCTTGGGTCATTTGTGTAGCATTGCTCAAGGTACATCTATCGTCAGGACTATCATGTCTAGTCATCCTCGCATTGATAGCTTGCTGATGTTGCATTTCGCTCTGACTAGACATGGTATGAACACAATGTCTTTGTGTTCTTGTGGTGTGGCCTTTTTGCCCTTGATGGCTAGATGGGCCCTTTGAGATTCTAGGGTCTCTATTTGTCTCTATTCGGGCACGAGCTTTTGGTCGCTCTTTTGCAAGGGAGAATCCATGCTCGTGTAGAGCCATTATTACACTAGGGTCCAATTTGGAGGACCTGTCACAGCGCGCGTTTTCCCTTCAACCTACTTGGGGGAGGTGTGGAGGGGGCAGAGGGTCTAGGGGGGCAGTCCCCCTCGGCCCGTAGGGCCGTTACGATAAACGCCATACGCAATTTGGAGGACCGTTTATAGCCAAATTTTGAACTACTTGCTCTAAGTTTCAGCCCAGTGACGGATCTGTGATGTGCCTTTAGCTCTATGTAGCCTTTGGGGTCAATTTCGGGGTTTAGATGCGTCAAAATTTGTGTTCTAGACACCTGTCCGATTTTGACAGTTTTTTGTCCGATTCTCAGATGTCCGATTTTCAGGAGTCCGATTATTAGAATCGGACGTCCGATTTTGGGTTGGTCCGATCGGCCCAGTGGTCCGATTTTGCTCACGTCCGATTCTGGGAGTTGGATTGAAAAAGTGGTCCGATTTTGGGAATCGGATTGGATAGGGTGTTCCGATTCTAACTGGTCCGATTCTGGCTGGTCCGATTTCGGACCAGCCCGATTTTGGGAATCGGATCGGATAGGGTGTTTCGATTCTAACTAGTCCGATTCTGATTGGATTCTGGGTGGTCCGAGTGTCCGGTTGGTTCAATCGGACGGGGTTGGTCTGATCGGACAGGATGGTCCGAGTGGTCCGAGTCCGAGTATGGACTAGTCCGATGCTGGGACTTGGTCGGCCTAGTCCGACTACGCGGCAGATGGCCCGCGAGTTGAACGCGATGCCTCTAGACTGACGTCTATCACACCGAATTGTCCAACGCCTTCCAGATAGGTGTAAGACACTACAAGGGAATGCCAAACATGCCTGGAACCACTGTGGTGCTCGAATCGAACGGCACTCCAAGGATTTGTGCCCCTATTGCCCTGTTTTAGCCTGTTATACAGCAACAGAGAACCCTACTGTTTGTTTTTTCCTATCCTAAATGCATCCAAATCACAAAGTAAACACCTACACTACTCCATCTCATAACATAAATCTCAAAAAATTAGAAAACCTACTTGCCAAGGAGATCGAATACCATCTTCAACCCCCTCACTTCCTACCTATCTCAAGCACTGGTTCGGAGGAAACCCCTTACTTTGATGCTCGATTCGAAGCGCGCAAGCGCTCAAGGCTTGAATCCGTTGGTCTCGGCCGGAACCAAAATGTGAGAGCTTTCACTCAACCGCCAAGACCCACAGACTGCTTATTGTTTCAAGCGTTCCAAGCCGAGCACTAATGGCTACCTCTCACATAATCGACGCGCCATCCATATCTACGGGTGTAGTAAGCTTACCTCCATGCCGTTTGAGTTACCTCCTCTCCCGCGCACTCCGATAGCTCCACGATCCAAGTGCAAGCTACAAGCAAGCTCCATCCTCAAGCTCCACGCTTCAAGCTCCATTGCCGTGAGCAAGATAAGAGAAGACAAGAGAAGAAAAGAAGAGAGGAGAAGATGGAGAGCTTCTCCTCGTCGGTCCCTCACCCTCACACACTCACTCCCCCTCACTCTCACACTCCCTCTCTCAAGCACAAGCTCAAGCAAGCAGGAACAAGAAGAAGAAGAAGAAGAGGAGAGCTACTTTTGGCCACACACAAGAATGAGCTTCTCATTCACTTTTCAACTTTATATACAAAACCCTAAATCCCTTTTGGGTGATCATCCCCTTTTCCCCTTTTTACATGGCCGACCATAGCCTAGGCCCTTTTTCCCATTGTCC